>NW_025932772.1:0-191732 GCF_000764305.2 Hyalella azteca
ATTGTTTGTCGGTTGGTATACTTGTTTACACCTGCTGGTAGAACGTTGTTTGTTTATGAAATTGATGATGATGAAAGGTTACATGATACTGGAACTGGAAACTTGAATATTTCAAACTTTCATTTCGCCCGTGTTACTGAAATACTGGTATAGTAATGAAGTTGATACGCAGAAATAGTGACATAAGCATAATCAATGTTAGCGTCCGAATGATAGCTGAAGTTAACACGTTGACTACGATTGCTTCATCTTGTAGTATTATTTCATTTTTAGTACCCTTTTTAAACAGTTTTGCCAGACGGTAATTTTTTCCGGACAAGTTCCGTGATTTAGTTTTTCTCAATTGCGTTGGCCGGCTAAAATTTATGATAGGAGAACTTCATAATCAAATTTTAAATACTGCAAAAAGAAAATGAATGGAATTTTTATAGCAGAAGCTACAAATAAACTAGTATATATTGAGTTATCGGATTTTTTTGGCCTTTTTTGTTTTCGGATTTGGCCGATTTTAGGCAACCTTAATTATGTATCACTACGTCTTGGAGAAATACATTTCGTGGTATGCATATGTACCACTTGGTAGTCAACGTGTTAAGGTGAGCTCTTTGTGGCCGCTTCATTCATCAGTTATTTAGTTATTTATTTACCATCTACGTAACTGTCGGTTCAAAATGCTTGGTGTTACGAGGAAGGTCTTGCATCTCATCGTAATTATTAATGAACCTTTGTTACCGTGAGCCGTGAACTTCATTGTTATGTGCTTGGTAAAGATCAGGTAGAGTTCCGGCTAGAAATCGACCACTTATGAATACCTACTAAACTTTGAAATACTTTTCAGTTTGTATTATGAAATTATCTTCTTTTAAACAAGTTTAGGCAGTTTCGAGATGCAATTTTTTTACGTGTAACAAGCATTATCAGTGTAATGTGACTGATTTTTACCTGGGAATTAGTGTCATTTTTATTAGGCTTAAAATTGTACCAATTCTTTCAGCTCTGACTGGAATAGCCATTGGCTATTGCTTTCCCTCTTTTTATCATGTTTTCGGCCTTCGACCGAGAAATATGTTAGCATTCAGGTATTTTTATTTCCCAAGAACTCTTTACATATTATTTATTATCGGATCGCTGTCTTCGGCTTCTTGCTAATGGAGTCTGACTCTCAATATAAGCCGATCAAAGCCAGTTTTTTCCGGCCATTCTCCGGACAAGCGTCACCATGAGGCAGCAAGTTGCTCAAACATCGCCCAGGGATATTCTAGGCCGTTTGCTGTGTTAGTTTCTATAGTTGTGATTTTCGTTACCAAAGCCATGGTGAAAATTTTCGGAATTCCTCCGTGTTAGAACATGACTATCGGTTGTAAACAACGATGGAATAAAAGACGAAATATTCAGACACAGCGGTCGTGTAGCTTTTTGGGGTTTGTTCGTATTTTCAAGAATATGATTTATCATCGCAAAACATCATTGAGGAACACTTGTACCAAAAACTTAATTTAAGAACGTACGCACCGCACAAAGTAATGCGCCAATAATTTAAGCATGGATAAACTCTTGTATGTTTGTTAAGCTTTGCCCTCGGACGCCTGTGTGATTGTGTTACGGCTCGTAACAGTTTGGTTTCACGGGACGATTCTTCGAATGCCACTTCTGGCCCAAGCCTACCGTATTAACAAATGATCATCATTGTGATTAATAGATTTGAAAGCTTCTATAATAAACTTTTAATGATGAAATAGTCGTTTGTTGGTATATCGACCTGCGCTCCTGGGTTTTTATTTAAATGAATAAATGAGGAAACATATCTGTCTGTTTTAATTTACTTAGAAACTCTGCTTACCGATAACTTCGTGCGAGGTATTTATTGATTGAAGACTGAGGTATCGCCTAATAAATATGCCTCGTCTCGTTTACCAAGGGTGAGTGAATAAGTGAATAGTTAAAGTTAATTCCCAGTGAACTGTATCGAATGCCCGTGAATTGACTCGTTGTTCGTGATGACGTAAAAATTCTGTATCTTGACGACCGGGTTCGTTTGAGATGCCTAGCTTAAGTCTGACTTGTCTCATGCGGTCTTGTATGTTCTTTGGACTGTTGCACCACCATTGCAAGTACTGTGTAGGAATGCATTGCTTGGGTGTACCCTCTGTACCCTGTACAATAAAGTGTGCATATAGCATCAATGCTTACCTCCTGCATAAAAAAAATTTTAAGGCGGCGCGATTGGAACAGGTTCTCTTACAAATGTTCAAGTCATTCTCCTTTATAGCTATAGCATATTTTGTTGCCTCTGCTTGCAAGGTCATGGCTTGTGATTTGAAGCTGTTCAAGGTTAGGTTACTGTGTTGCATTTTTACAAGTTTGAAATTTAAAAACGTTGCTTTTTCTTTGAAATTGTTTCTTTTTCTACGACTTTTTAACTCGCAATGATAGTTTTAGTTTATTATAACGATCAATAATTTTTTTGCGTAGTTGGAGGCCAGTTTTGTAGATTTATAGTTTCTCCTGTTGTAATATTCAATTTATTTAGCCTGCTGCGTTTTTTATACGATCTATAGATCTAACCAGTTATAATCAGCATTATTTAATTGGCTGATTCAATTGACATTGAATCAGCTCCTGTTGAATAGGGTTGCTGGCTCTTGCATCATTACACCTTGCAGGATCGTTGTCAAAGTGTGACGCTTCACTTATGTGTCTTTAAGTAAACACTCTCCTGTGCCTGACACTGCTAACATGCTAATGCAAGAATTCAATGATTATGTGGTCATGCGCATGCAAGATCTTTTAGTATTTATGAATATGATTACGCTATCGGTATGATATTATGAGTGTTGTTTTTTTCTAGTTTCTTTTTGTCCTGCTTCTTTTATTAATTTGTTGTAATATTTTCGGTTTAAAGTTCAAATATATTGTTACAATAACAATTCCGTTATTAATTTGACAATCACTGACAAATAATTCCAGAATTAACCTCATAGAAGAGAGTTCAGGTAGTTCTCATAGTTTTATCGATCGTGTCTAGAGGATTATCGACGATTAACGCAGATTTAGCTTAAAAACCTGAGTTTCGTTCATTGCTCACCTGGTTTTATAATAGGATTACATGTAGTTAGTCATTCGGCACTCAAGCGCGCTCCGTGACTGATAAGATATCACGACACTAAACTCATGAACAGATAATAGAGATGCGCACATACCATTCAGCTTTTGTTTTCCTTCTTGTTTCCCCAATTGTCTTGGGAGCTTTCCGATTATGAAGAAACGTTCTATCAATGATGGCTACTATACTTCGTGTTGCTTCGGATCAGTATAGATTCCTTCATATAGCGCAAAATTTTTGTATTTTTTTAGGGATGGGGGTGGGGGAATTTGAATCATTTTTGAACTTTCTTGTTTGGGAGAACTCTACTCTCGTATAAAAGCTTCCGTTAAATATATCACTTCTTAAATTCAAAGTTCTTTTTCCAAAAACAAAGAACGCATTACTTCTTGATGTGCATTGATCAATTATTTTAATTTATTAATGTGTTATTTGATGTAATTGACATATCAAAATTTATTTTCCTTCAAGGCTCATACTTCGGTGAACGTCAACATTATCTAGTCATAAATTAGTTGCAAATGCCGCTATTGTCAGAACATTTACTTGGTACGTTTCAGCTTCTAGACGCGCCTGAGCCCGAGTGTGCAATCAAGTTCGTTATTTTTTTAGGATTTAGGTTAGGATCTCACTGTACTATTTGTGTGATTGTGTTATGCAAGAAAAAACGTTGTATTTGCTCACATCATTATTTTGCTCTGCGCGCTGTCACGTGAGGTTAAATGCAGACGCAGATCTCTAGCTGCTGGCTACACTTCAAGAACAAGAAAAAAAACGGCTCTTATTTTCCCTTTGAAAACTGCTGTTGAGGAATCTAGAAATTGTATTAAAGATCTTCAGGTCAGGAACACTGTAATTTGAGGACATTTATTGTTATGAAGTATTACATGAAATTATGTATAACTTCAGGCAATAATATTGATTGATGGAATGGAATTTATCCTCAGCAGAAAAGTATAAATATGTTTATTGAGCTCAATCGTCTCGTTATCCTCATTTGACGTTGATAGGTAGTTTGATGTCTGCAAGTTGTAGAGAAGTGCGAGTTAACCGGCTTCGGAAAGAATCGGTAACCCTGTAAACTATTTTTTATGGTTATTGAAGTTCAAAGTCTAACAGTGCCTCCAACAGTGATGGAAATTCCATATATCTTGCAAAAATTTTGTGTTTGTTTGAATCCGCCCTAATAGCGTATCATGTGATTCATCATGTGTGATAGTGCAGAAACAATACAGTAGAGAGAACATAGAGGCTTTTATTAACGATAAGGCTTAACGCTGTATCGAACATTAGGTACTTTTGATATCATTCCGTTTTATTTGGATGCTTCATGGTCCTAAATTTACTTGGTTCAGTAGCTGCCGAAGTATTTTCGTTCATTTTGTGTCCCCAAGCTAAATGAGAACTATTGGGTAGACCACAAAAATAGTAGAACATCTTGGTTACACTTTCTTTCTGTTAAATTTGTGTCTGATGCTGTGTGATCTTGGAACGTTCTCATTACAATCATGCAACGCAGTCATTGAAATATTGAGCGTTCAGTTTCTATATAATGCAATACAATCATCACAAATGTGTAATGTTACTCTTTGACGTAATTTTCCAGATATTTGTTGTTACCTGATTATTTTTGTATGTGTCATCAATATTTAAAGTCTGGAGTGAAAGTTGACCTTCAGTTAATAGGTCGCGTTTAGGTTCGTCGATCAAAATACTAATTAGTGTACCCGACATCGCGTCTACAGGGGCGCGTGATGATCCTACTGATAGTTTATGCAACTCACACACCTAGGATTTTCTCACAGATATGCACGGCAGTCGCTCTCGTGACGCACATGGTTATTATTTTGTAATCTCCGAACTCGTACAATTCTTTTGTACCAGTGAATAATTACTTACTTTTAAGTTACTGCACACGCGCATGTTTAAGCATGCGTTCGGTTACGGTGCGGATTACGCATGTTTACGAATGGGTTGTGAATGCCAACGAATGATGCCACATGACGTTGAATGGTCGAGTATCAGGAATACTGTTACTTGAAGTGAGATTTGGTTTGGTTTTACCGCAAGCATTGAAAATTCGGTTGTTACTTCTATAATTATTTATTTTCATTTTGAATTGGAACACGAAATGGTTCCTGAACAGTCGCTTACCGCGACATGTTTATCCCTGTTGGTCAACCAGGATCTTTCGGAAATTCTGCATTAATATTATTTATATTATTTTTTAAATTCATTTCGAATAATGTATAACTTGTAAACATTTTCTCATTTTTAATATAAACGATTTTATGTCATTCTAGCTCGTCAACAGTTATAATGAGACTTTTGAGTAGTAATTTTTTAATTCATGAGTAGTACAATTTCGCTGAGTATGATTTCTTTTTTTTTTTTGGCAAAAAAAATCTAATTATGAAGTATAGGGCAGATTTGCTTTGGCAATTATTCCTTTCCTTTGCGGCACAATTCGTTGTATTATGTAATACTTAATAGTTAATACTTATTCAACAAACATCTTTCATCGTGTATTTACTAACTATTTTGTTAATGTTAGCAAACATTGCATGGTGCGCACTGCATTGATTGTCAATTTTTAAATGTCAGTCTAAGTAATTTGACCTGGATTTTCAAGTTACACTAATCTTCAGCTTGCTGTCGATTCAGCTTATTGCCTTCTGTTCAGTACGCTTGCTTTTTGCCGATGTCCAATTGTAATGGACGCTTTGTATTCCTTCACTAACATTTGGGCGAACATTTATCTCAGTTATTTTTTTCTGTAAATGTATTGATATACATTCATTTCATTTTCATATTTATGCCATTTCTTCCATATTCTAACATCCATATGGAATTTTTTCGCGTATGCTCTTTTCCTGTTCAATTCAATAACTTGTAAGTATGGAATTGATTTGCCACCGATATTTCATCCTAATATGATGCACAATTATCGCTGCTGTCTCGACTAGTGTTTCACTTTTGTGGTTGAAATTCGTTTTCTGCGCAGAAGTTTGTCTTCAACGACACAGTTCTTGATCACAAGCCAATTGTAAAAATAGCTCTGCATAGCTACTGCCTGAGCGCAGCCTAGTGGATGGGCTTAAATCTGCAGCCGCCGTCTCCTGTCTGATATAATTTAAGTCTCTGTATTGTTGCAGTTATTGTAAGAGATGGCAATAGGACCAATGGGCCCCAACATTATGACTAGACTCTTAATAAAGCACAAGACTCTTCATAGCAATTGCAGTGGCACTCGTTAAATTGTTGTGTTTTGTATTGTTTGTTAAATTTATTGTTTAATTATCGACATTATATTGTTTAATTATCGGATTAATTATCGTTTAACTATCGACTCCGTATTTTTTAATTTATCAACGGAGACTGTGGTTCTTTTCCAGGAGTTTATGTGTACACACGATCTTTAAAAGTTGTGTTATTTTTTTTTTTTTGCTCATGACGCACAACGTGTTGCTCAAGTCCGGAATTATGACACTTGTGGGAGGTTTGTTTTGTATGGCTGGTGCGACCGGTGTTGGTCAATTCGTTGTAAGGAGCGATGCTAGATCAACAGGTTACAAAGATATTAGGCTACCTGAAAAAATTATGTTATTTTGTGTTAACGTCCTCAGTCGTAGGGTCAAGTTTCTGCTTTTGTGATTGCGTTTTCAATTTATTTGATTTATTAGAATTGACGTTTTTGGGCTATGCCGGTGCGATAGCATTACAGGTTTTGGTCTTAGCAAATATATACATTATATATGTTGAATTGAAATACGCTAAGGAATAATTTATTTTTAACATTAAAACGCGATACTGTACCATGTGATAACATTTTTTGAAGTAAGTTATGCTTGGAATGAATGTAATTAAATGAGGTTGAGAAACTTATGAATTCAGTGAGATAAAATATAAATTAAAGTTGTAGCTGAATGAATCCAATCAAAATCTCACAGATTCTTTCAACTGCCGTAACAAATTACAACGAGACTCGCATAATTTTTCAACTGCGTAACACAGAATTTTTTTTAACTGCCGTAACAAATACAATTTTAGACTCTTGGAGATTGAATGCAGGCTACCGAAATGTTGCCGTTGTATCTAGGTAATCAGTATAAATAAATCTAACAGAAGTGGTTAATGGAATGTCGGAGCTCGAAGTATAACAGAATTTTCGCTAGGTTAGCAGGTTATTAGTCCAACGTGACATCGCTTCGGTGAATTTGCCGTTCGGTTACTGAAAGACTCGAGTGGTCGGATATTTAATGTACTTTGGATACTCGTCATGTCATCTATGGCAACTAGTGTATGAGCATTGCTAATGTTAGACCACCGTTCATGCTGTTTCGAATAGTTTTTAGCGAAACAGGTGTTGTAGAGAAAGTTTGGATCTACTACTAATAATGCTCAGAAGTTGTTTGCCTAATGCCTAATGATCATTTATTCGGCCGTCAAAAATATAATGGTAACGAGACGCATAATAACCATGCCTGCACTGCTAAATAATTTTTGCTACATCTCCTGATGCAGCAAAAATTTCACTCCTGAATCCAGTTTGAGATATTCACCATGTTAATTTAAATTTGCAATATATGTTGAATATTAATTATTGTCACAATGTTGAATATTAATAATTGTCAGAGTAAGTTTATTAACAGACGCTGCTAACACGCGGTTATTTTACAGTCATGGGACACGTTCTTCCGGTCGACGACAGCGGGCGCTAGTCCCGGATCTGCGTACTCGTCGCCTCCGACGCTGGCGCCGCCACACCCCAACCACGCTCCGCTGTCCGCGCTGGCGCCCGCGCTCGCCTCCCAGGGGCCCGTGTCTGTGTCTGAGAAACTCATAGACGACCATCTCGCTGTCCAGGGCATCATACGCGCTTACCAGGTCTTTTAATACATATGCCTCACCCTATTGTTTGTGATGTTGTCGATAATTCTTAGCAATCCTTCAAAGTTGAGAGAGTAATTTACGTGCCTATGAGGCCTTTTTATAACCATGCTTTACCCTATTCTTTCTGATATCGTCAATAATTTTTCGCAATTTTTCTTTTCTCTCTACCCTATTGTTTATGGTATTATCTATACTTCATTGCATATATTCAAACTTGAGTAAGAGTTATTTACAAATTTTGACACAATTAATTAAAGTTAGTAAAATAACGATTTTTCTTGAATTTTTGAAAAGTTTTCAATTTTAGGATCCTAAAATTTATTTTGGTGCATGTGTGCATTTAGTCTAGCTTATAATTGATGAAAACATTAGCAGATTTTCTGTGTCGACTTTTTCAAGTAAATCTGAGAATCGGTGGATTTCACCTACGCACAAATGGCTTCCTGAAAATAGGTCACAATTTAGATCTCGTTGTGCGTAGCTAGTTTATAAGGTGAACCTTGATATCATGATCATAACTTGCATTTCTTTCATGCAAATTATTTGCTCTAGTTTCTGGAACTTAAAATTTTCTTTATTTGATATTGCATTTGCTTGACAGTTTTTTCATTTTGCGTTACAGTTTTTTCATTTTGCGTTACAGTTTTTTCATTTTGCGTTACAGTTTTTTTAATTACGTGTCAATATTCCTACATACCGTATTCCATGTGTTGGAAGTTCAAATGTTTACCATGACCATTTTTCACTTATATAACATTTGCGATTCTAGTTGTGTCAGAAGTGTTCCCGAAATTTCGGATCTAATTGATGTTGAGCAAATTTCCCAACTTCGATACTTGCCATTTATAGGACTCGTTATTACCTCAGTTTTATATATACCCCATCAGTTCATCCAGGTTTTATCAGTTTATCCAGGTTTTAATAATTGACTGTTAAGTTGGTACGGTATCCGAATTTAAATTGAATTATGTTTTCATTCATCCATAAAAGGACAGTCTATTTTCTTCTTTCTTCTCTTGCCTTCCTTCTCTTCCTCATCTCTTATCATCACGAGTTATCACTAACACATTACATCTCCACGAGTCTGATGTTTTTGGTTGTTGTTCTCTGAAAGAAAGAAGTCGATTTGAAGTTGTTTAAACTGTGCTGGAAACGTTAACATTTTTATTTACAGTCATTAAGTCCGCATCATATCATTAATCAATTGCATGGTTGATAGATCCAGGTCTTAAATTTGACGTTGATACAACCAATGTAACGGAACTTTGTCTTAAAAATCCGATGTTATTTTGTTTTGTTTTTCTGGCTAAGGAGCTATTTGAAAAATTTCAAATATATTTTCTTCAGCAGTGTCGATTTTCCATGGAAGAACCATGGCAAATTATTGTTTTTAATCACATAATTACATCTACGGTATTACATTGTCTACGGTATTAGATTTGTGGGATTTTCTTCAGGATATATAATTTCATTCTCGGGTCGACTATTTATCGGCTCCGCTGGACATGAGTTTGTACGGTCGCAATTTACTTCATTTTGAGGGAGATGATTTAACTGTGTTCAACTCTTAGCTGCAAGATTTTCTGATGAAAACCCTTCAATTATATTCACGTGGTTGAAAAGGACTGCATCGTCATCGTAAGAGAATAACCCCAAATACATTGCAGGGTAGTATGTGTTTACGTCTTCGATGTAGCAACACTGACCGAGTTTTTGCTGGTCTCGCCGATGTCTTTGTGGCTAGTGACCTTAGTCTTTGTGGCTAGTGCCCTTAGTGTTTGTGGCTAGTGACCATAGTGTATTTTATTTCTCTCGAGTTGTTCAAATTTTGTCAATTTTTGGTTTTATGTTTGGAATCTGCATGATTGCTTTCAGTTACGCTATTGCTTCCATTTTGATTCCCACCATACAAAAGTTTTTAATAAGAGATATTGGCTTGGATTAATTTGATTGGATTTAGAGCTTTTTTTAGTTCAATTCATGGGTTATTATTGTTTCTTTTCTGTACGCTACGTCAGTCGTCTGGTCCCTCTTTGTTTTTGGGTATCATGAACCGTGATGAATAAGAACTGTCTTGTCAACTGCTTCATTAAGACCAGAGTTCGCATAGACCTTACTCAGTCAGCTGATATTGAATAGGTACTGATATTAATTAAGCAGTTAGCTTTATTCAAATCAGTAATCAATAAATACCGTCAACTAATTCAATGGGCTCATACCCTGCTTTTTATAAGGCTTTGTTTACGATAAAGGGATTTAACGAACTCCAAGATAACTATTGATGTTGTTCTTGATTTGAACGTATCTTCTATATGCTTGGTTGAGTTATTCCATCCCGTATTTTACTGAGCAAATAATGTTGTAGCTAGTGAGGCCGAAGTAACACGCATGACATTGACTTACAGAATTGGTTAAAAAAATAATAATAATGTCGCATGCTATTTACAATAAATATAGTCTATTCGTCGTACATTTGTAAATAACTTGAAATTTGTAGAACACATTTTTGAACTCTGTGCATTTAAGCATTCATGCGTTCAACTTGAAACTGCTGCGACCTTTTTTTTTTTGTGCTCATCAGTCCATTCAAAAGTAATATCGATGAGGCTCGTACTTCCAAATGTCCAATTTACCTATATACTTCAGAATAGAATTCAACTGCTTTCATGTTAGTCTGAATTCACTCGCCTTTCAAATTTCTTCACCGAAAGTGGAGTCTTCAAAATTTCCGTGCCTGGTCTTTTTAGCGCATTTTCTCATTTATGGAAAAAATGCACTATTGTGCTCGCCATGTCCGTCCGTCCGTCCGTCTGTCTGTCTGTCTGTCCGTCCGTCTTTCCGTCCGTCCGTCCGTGACCTCTAGTTTTCGTCGACGAGAAAATGCGCTCTCTGTCACTCACTGCAGTGAGTACTGAGTTATATTTTTTCAAGCTTATTTTCTTGAACATTCTGTTTCGTTCTTTGCACTTCCTATATCTAATCAAAATTTCGCTCCATGCTTTCCTTTGAAGTTACAAAGATTTTTGTTAACAGTGAGTCCAATTTAATCATGCTTAATCGTAAGGGATAAAACGTCACTGGGCTTTCCCGAATTAATTTTAATTCCTGAGCAATCATTCGTTATACATTTAAATCCCTTGATGTGCTGAATCATTCAATATGAAATGTATCAAGCATCCTTCTGTCACGCAACCTTTGCTTATCAAATAATCGTGGGAATCAATAAAGATTTTAAATGATCATTATCATCTTACATCGTGGCGGAATAGTGTCTGAATGATAAGCTTATCAATCCATTGCTATGAAAATGCATGTCAAAATTTATCCCTATTTTTGTATCGCAATTTAATTTAACGGCATTACTATGCAAATGTTTGTTAGCAAGGTTAGCTTTTGATAAAACATGTATTATATTTATAAATATTTAGTTTCAGTTGGAAAATTGCGCTACTCAGAATTTCATTTGAAATTCGCAGGCTTAAGCTGTTTTGTAACGATTGAATTTTGATTGTTCATCTATAATATCTATTTGAATTCTTATCGTATATAATGTTTTCATAAATAATTCCGAATTCAGTAGATTCTTGTAAAGTCGAAGTAGTAACAAAGTTTTTGCGAATTTCCGTTTTGAATTGCATGATTAAATATGATTATATTAAACTCAAATCAATTTTTAACTGAAGTCATTTTTTATTGTTCGCTTAATGAAATATTTTACGCATACTAGTCACCCTGTATGCAATTTTTGGCGCAGTCGATTAGATAGGCACTCTGTTTAGTATTGTATCGTCCGTGTTGCCTTGCCTCAACCGCCACCCGAAACTACGTCCGGCATATGTTTCTTCATATTAGTACCACCAAGTTATATACTTCACTGGTCTAATAAACCAATCAAATATCGCTAGTACCCCGATGCACCTAGTCTCCGTGTATCGCCATTGGTATGTTGTGGAGTGGACTAACCAGCCGTGTTTTTTGCATGCCGTATTTGTGGTGAGGTAGGCTCGTGGTCATCTTGCAGCATCTCTGGACCCTCTGGGCATCTACAGACCGCATCCTGCTGAAAAAACAGTGGCGTCCCGTGCTGTAGTTAGGGCTCACCTCGATAAAATTGGTATGTTCATATTCGAAACCTTGAACACATACTCCCGTGAGTCTGTTTGATCTAACTTTTCCTGGAGCTTGTACTAACATACCTGTTTT
Organism: Hyalella azteca; assembly: GCF_000764305.2. Lineage (NCBI taxonomy): Eukaryota > Metazoa > Arthropoda > Malacostraca > Amphipoda > Hyalellidae > Hyalella > Hyalella azteca. The sequence continues at coordinate 12,200 of NW_025932772.1, forward strand.
TTTTTGTGTGCTTCACTTGGGAGTATCGTGGTGGACACGCTTGTGTGTAGTTTGTGTAATACGAGCACCTGGCTCGTGCCATCAGGGTTAAACACATGTTTTTCATGTATTTTCCATTTCATTAACCTTCACTGTACATGTTTTTAGTTTGCTACGTATCTTCATTTCGCTACCACTACTAATGGCACATTCTATGTGATGTTATGCTATAAATGTTGGGAACTTGGGTGGTCTGTCGTTCTCTCTCCTGAGCTTCTACTAATGTTGAAAGTTGATGTGCTGCCTCTAGAATACGTGCTCAGACCGATGCAGGAACCCGAGTGCTATTTTTTACAATTCTCATCCTCAAAACTGCTGATTTCTTAGGTTATAAATGTTTCTATTCTTTTTCCTCACTCAATACTTCATATTATCCTGAACTTTGCATCGAGAATCGCTTTCTACGCTTCTTTGTTTACGCTTTTCATGCTAGAGCTTATGTTTAAAAAAATGATTAACAGAACTTAATAAATAGCTACTTTTTGTTCCTTCAAACATTTTATTAATTGCTACTAAAGTTCAGATTTTGCTTTAGTGTTATTTTTTATCGCTTTTGGCGAAAGTTTCTGATCCTGATATTATGTACTCGTTTCGTTGCATATAATGCCACTTGAATAGATAGATAATCATCTATTCCTTAGCTGCGTTTGCAGATAATGAGTAATAAATTCGAGCGATTTTGACCGTAACTATTTACAGAAATTTTATGAATCCCGAAACGGTCCGTAACTATAAGGTATAAAGAAGCTCGCTGTCTCGGTACCGTTTTTAAATCTTGTGATGTTCATGAAGTTCATGATGAGATTTTATTTTCACAATTTAGTATGTAGATATAGCCATTTAAAAGATAAAAGTTTGATTTGTGCACGTTAAACTCCTGTGCATTGAAGATCTCTTTAGAAGTTCCTGATATTGTCCTACTTGAAAATCGATTAATTTATTATCTATTTGATGTACTTAATTTTTTTTCTTGTGTAGTTCTTGCCTTGGAGGTTAAAAGTGAAATTTACATCAGCATTTCACTGTTTTCAAGATAATAATATGCGATAGAATTTGTTGCACTTCTGTAGAATTTTCGGTTGTTCAAACGACCTTAACTTCTTTATTCTATGGCAGAAGCGCTAGTAAACATTTGGCCATTAAACTATTTCCCGAGTCAGGGTAAGAATATAAATTCGTTTTGATCAGTTTAAGAATAAAGGCTAAAACCAAAAAAGTTGCATAAAACATTTTACTGAATAAAAGTCCTAGATAAATAAAACAGAACGTCTCGGGCTATGCCCATCATCAGCTAGTAGAATACATCTGGAAATACATGGAAATCAATTTTAGTACATAAATTTAGAAAATGATAAGGAAAGAAAGGAAAAAAACAACTATTGACCTAGAATCGAAAGAGGAAAAGAGCTGGATTGGTTATTCAATTCAACTTCATTCAATTCAAATTATTCAATTCATTCAACCAATCCAGCTCTTTTCCTCTTTCGATTCTAGGTCAATAGTTGTTTTTTTTCCTTTCTTTCCTTATCATTTTCTAAATTTATTTACTAAAATTGATTTCCATGTATTTCCAGATGTATTCTACTAGCTGATGATGGGCATAGCCCGAAACGTTCTGTTTCATTTATCTAGGACTTTTATTCAGTAAAATGTTTTATGCAACTTTTTTGGTTTTAGCCTTTATTCGTTTTGATCAGCGTCGTGAATCGGCAACTTTCACTTTCCTGATTTTTATCGTGGGCTTCTTTATGGGTTTACACTTCGATAATTCCCTTGATTCTTCATTTCCACCAATCTTTCTTAGAATTATATTGTAACTCTGTATTGACGCATGATTTTTTGTTAAGGTGTCAATGGAAGTGAATTTTATTTCAATTGAGGATCCCTAATTTCGGTGCACTCTTTTCATCGAACCCCTGTCATTGTTGTGCACTTCACAATTTAGAGAAACATTCAGGTGTGTCTTTCCAATGACTTGTATCGGTGTCTGCTGTCTCACTCTACACTCTCATATTCCTCATATTCCTACTTTCTTTCTTTCTCTGTGTATTCTTCTGTCATTAAGAGAAAAAAATTGCTGTTTCTTGTCTGAAACTGTCAAGGAGAATCGCTCTGGTGTTTTCTTCTGTCATTAAGAGAAAAAAATGGCTGTCTCTTGTTTGATACTGTCAAGGAGAATCGCTCTGCGTGCAAACACTTGAAATAACCCATTTTGCATCTTCTCTCTTGAGCGCATTATTTTAACTGACATTGCGTTCTACCTCGCAGGTTTTCGCACAATTTATCTCTTTCATTCTGGGTTTAGTCAGTAATGCTATTTTATTTCGAGGGCAATTTTAGTTTGCAGCTTGCAAACATCGAGTCTAGAAGTGCATCTCTAATACAGGTACTCAATCAAATAATGGATTTTTTTAAATTTTGGTATCGATTGCATGAATATAGTTTAAGTTAATCACGCAGTCTTCATCGGATTATGCAACACCGGCCAATTACTTGGTTTATTCCGTTAAATGGACGATTTTTATCCTATACTGGCCCGATGTTCGTGATTTACACGGGTTGTGATCGTCTTCATTCTCTACGCATTTACTTGGCTTATTGCCTACTACTTCAAATGGCTTATTTCCTACTACTACTATTGCCGCGCTCATTGTTTTCATCGGTCTTAGTAATTACGAGACTGAAGTGGTGTTTTACTGATAATGGGACCACGGCAGATTCGCGGTCACAGCATAGCCACTCTAGATCCTCTGGACATCAGCAACAAGGATAAGAAGGAGCACCAGCACACTGTGGTCAGAGGATACATGAATCAATTCAGTAAGTGCCTGGTCCTATACTTTCAAAAAAAGTTAAGAGATCGTAAGTTCATCAGCCATTCATTGACGGCCTTTCAAGCAAAATCCATCAATCATAGACAAGAAAATAGAGCGTAAGTACTTACGTTCACTTAGCAAGTTTTGAAAGTATGGCCCCTGGTCTAGGGATGCGTTCTCAAAGTTCTTGCGGTTATTGAAAGTTGTGTTATGACTGCAATTTGCAGAATAACGTGTATTGAACTTACGAAGTCGTGATTATTTTTTAGCACCCTTTTCTTTAGCTTGAGAAAAGCGCTCCGCCGTGATCGCTTTGTACAACTGTAGAGAAAGCGTGAGTTAATTTTTGTAGTCCAGGCATTTCTGTTGAGTCTAAATAAAAAAAATTTGAGCTTTATTCTGTCGTTTCTACATTCAGCTTGCGGATTGTATTGATTTCTCTCATACATTCAACCACTATCTGCTTTGATAATCGTTTTTCGTTTGGAATGAATTTGCACGCAATAACCTTAACCGAAAATCATCCATTAATTTTCGTCTCTCTGTTGCTCAACGCTGAGTCTCTTCAGCAGATTAAAATTGTTATGAAGAGCTGATTTTCATCTTTCATTATCGAAGTAGTTGATTTCCAGTGTAATTCCTTGTGGATGTCATGCAGCGGAAACTGCAACGAGAGATATTATCTTCGTATCATCGTCAAATGTTTCGTGTAATCAATTAAGTCGGTACCTTGGCTTGACTTTCCAAAGTTTATTTCATACTAAAAGGTTTCATTTCACCGCCATTCTAAAAAAAAACTTTCGGCAGACTTTCATGCCATGCTGTGCCTCGCTCGTTTTTACTGCTTCTGATGAGCATTTAGTTCTTACGTTTTGCATGATTTTTTTTATTACTAGCGGGCTCTGCATGTTGTATCTTGTATGTATTTTTTCTAAAGTAGTCATCTCTTTATTAGCTGCATGACGAATTTCTTTTTAAAATTGTCCGAAATACATTTTTTTGTTGGGTTTGGAAGCTAGAAAAACTTAGTAGATTTGATTCTAAAAATTGTAGTGGTCAAATATCTTTATTGTAGATTGCTCTTTTTTTAATTAGTGTTAAATCCATTTAATCGATGACTTAATGAGAAAAGGTATAAGATGATGTGTTGATCGTTAGAAGGGTGCTAAGTATTTCAATGTTCTTGAATCCCTTCATTCAGAGATCTATTTTTGAATATTCAATCTTCATCATGAAGAATTTTAACTCAAACATATTGTTCAACTCTAATAATATCCATTGAATGGATCATTTTAATATTGTTCAACTCTAATTATGTCTCTTTAATGGATCATGTTGAAGATAATTGTTCTACTTTGAATGTGTGCTGCAAATTGTTGTTTTATCGCCCAGATGAAGGAGACATGACGCGGTCCTACAAACTGCCCATGTCGACGTACATCGGCGGCAAAGAGAAGTCCTTGCCTCTCAGTGAGATCATCTCCAGACTCGAGAACGCTTACTGCGGATCTATCGGTGAGCTCAAGCGGAACCATTCGGGTGTCGAAGAAAAAGCTCAAATTTTGTTCTTTGTTATGTCTCGTGGTTGTTTATAGTCTATTCAACTTTGTTATGTCTCGTGGCTGTTTATAGTCTATTCAACTTTGTTTTGTCTCGTGGTTGTTTATAGTCTATTCAACTTTGTTATGTCTCGTGGTTGTTTATAGGCTATTCAACTTTGTTATGTCTCGTGGTTGTTTATAGTCTANTGTTTATAGTCTATTTAAATGCGAGTTTCAATTATATTAAGGAAGATAGAAAAGACTCGAGAACGCTTACTGCGGATCTATCGGTGAGCTCAAGCCTAATACTTTGAGTGGCGAAGAAAAAGTTGAATTTTTCCCCTTATAATGTCTCGTGGTTGTTTGAAGTCTATTCAAATTCAAGTTGTATTATGGACGATTGAACTTAAATTATTAAAGTAGTTTTTTTATTCTCCGTGCACTACATCGATTTGACATTTTGGATTGTATTTATTTTGTTTCTTTTGATTTTGAATGGAATTTTTTTTTGTGATTTCCTTTTTTTTATGATCTTGCTATCGCATTGTAACATTTAACATGTTTGGCTTCTGCAATAGAAATCACCGCTCATTTACTATTGTTCCAACTTTTTTTTTACGATTTAGTTACACGCGATTCGAGAGCCCCGGCATCATGCGGATGAGTAAAGACGAGAAGCGTCTACTCCTGGCCCGCCTAACGCGCTCGCACGGCTTTGAGGCTTTCCTGGCTAAGAAATTCAGCTCTGAGAAACGCTTCGGGCTCGAGGGATGCGAAATTCTTATCCCTGCTATGAAGAAGGTATTGTGAAATTCCGATCAAATACATTATGTAGAGAATGAATCTTTCTTAGCTGATGAATTTAGGAGGAAATTTGTATGTCTGAGCTTGTTAGAGATTATCAAAGATTTTAAAAGCATTTTTTGCTCATATTTCTTTAAGATTTCGATCGTGTAACGGTCAACCCCTGAGGCTTTGTGAGACGAGAACCCTACTACGCTTTCGCATTTTTGATTTAAGCGATCACTACTGATCTGAAATCTACATCCTAAACGCTGGCGAAAATGCAAATACTGAGCTAATTCCATGGATAGGTTCAAAAGTTAACAGATTTCTTTGGATACTGAACTAATTTTCACGGATAGGTTCGAAAGTTAACAAGTTTTTGGGTGACAGGTGATCGACCGTAGCACGTCGCTGGGTGTGGAGTCGTTCGTGATGGGCATGCCACACCGCGGTCGTCTCAATGTGCTGGCGAACGTGTGCAGGAAGCCGCTGGAGCACATCTTCACGCAGTTCGCTGGACTTGAGAGCGCTGATGAGGTGCGTAGCAACATACACTGTTAGAAAAAAAGGTAAAAAACTGTCCCACTGGCGTTCTAGTGGCCGGTCGCCCCGTGAAAATAAACTGTTTCGCCGTTTTTATCAAATGTTTAATAATGGTAATAATACAATAATGTACAACAATGTTTAATGCTGAGAAGTACAATATTTTTAACTCATGTGATGACTTTGGCATTTGTGCATATACTCACCTAGCTCAGATGGACTGTGTTTGTGGATATAGTGCGTATTATGTGTTGGACTAATCACTATGCTTTAGGTTTTCCCTTCGCCTTAATCAAAATCATAGGAAACATACGTGATCTTTCAAACAGTGTTCAACTGATACTGCAAACGGCGTTCAACTGATAGTGCACGCATTTATTGTAAAAATACATACGCCGATGATTAATGAGCGATGATCGTCATCCGACCATGCGTTGAGGCTATAAATCGTCAGGATCGCTTCACGTCAGGAAAATTACTGCAATAACACTGACGAACGGCGTGGTTTATGTTTTGTAGTGACAAACGAATTTCATTTCGCAGGAATAATACAAAATTGATGATTTACTGTCTTCTCGTGTGAAAAAATACTGTTGTACACTAATTCATCAGATGTTGGGGCAATCGAGCGAATCATTTGTTCATTAAATATTCTTCGTGTTCAAGTAATATGATGGACCGTATAAGGAAGGTTAGGAGACGTAAATAATGACGTACAATTTATTGCTGTATAGGTTCTTGTGTAGTATTCTCGCGTAATATTTGATATTATACAAATAGCATCTAGAGTCTTTTGTATCGTCCTACTGACAAACGAATTACTTGAAGTGGCCAAAATTCAACCTTCTATAATAACCAAATAATTACTTTAACTGGCGAAAATTCATCATGTAATGACGAAATAATTTCTTGAATAAAGTTCTATAATAACAAATAATGAAGAGTATTCAATGTTGACAGGGTTCTGGGGACGTGAAGTACCACTTAGGCACGTACCAGGAGCGCCTCAACCGCATCACCAACAAGAACATCAGACTTGCCATCGTGGCCAACCCGTCACATCTGGAGGCCTGCGACCCCGTCGTGCAGGGCAAGACGCGCGCCGAGCAGTTCTATCACGGAGACTCCGAGGGCAATCGAGTAAGCCTACAGAACTAGCGAAATTTTCTTCCTAGCAAACTTTGTTGCTAAAGTAAGTTGCACAAACGATGTTGGTTACGAGTTGATTTGACTGCGAAATTTTCTTCTAGGCACGTTTTGTTGCAGAGGTAAGTTTGATGAAATGACGTTGAAGCGACGTTCATTACGAGTTGATTTTGGAAGGCCTCTTCCGAGCAGTTCTATCACGGAGACTCCGAGGGCAATCGAGTAAGCCTACTCATCTCGAGAATTTTTACTTTAAGACTACTTTTTTTGCCGATTTAAGTTTAAAGAAGTAAGCCTACTCCTACATATCTGGAGAATTTTCACCTTGGGGTTAAATTTTTTGCCAAGGTAAGTATGAAGAAATGACGTTGAAATGACGTTCGTTACGAGTTGATTTGTTTGGAAGCCCTCTTCGGAGCAGTTCTATCACGGAGACTCCGAGGGCAATCGAGTAAGCCTACTCCTACATATCTGGAGAATTTTTACCTTGGGGTTAAATTTTGTTGCCAAGGTAAGTATAAAGAAATGACGTTGAAACGACGTTCATTACGAGTTGATTTGTTTGGAAGCCTTCTTCCGAGCAGTTCTATTATGAAAAGTCCGAGAGCAATTGAGACTGCACGGCGACGCTGCGTTCGCCGGGCAAGGTATCGTGTACGAGACCTTCCACTTGTCTGACTTGCCGGACTACACCACCCACGGCACCGTGCACATCGTGTGCAACAACCAGATTGGCTTCACTACTGATCCTCGACACTCACGATCATCTCCATACTGCACTGGTGAGACCCTTGAATATTTGCTTAACTTTACCCTTTTATTTGCAGCGCCTTGGTATTTTCAGCATTGAGATCTTTCTAAAGCAACATTGAGACAGCTGTAACGTATTTGTCTGGTGAACTTTTATTAACTTCACTGGAGGTTTTTATTAAATTGTCATGAATCTTTAGTGCCTAATTTATGAAAGAATACGAAATTTAGTAAAAAAAAATCGTAAAGCTCCTCTATAGCGCTACAAAATATTGTCGATTAAATAGATTAGTTTTTTTACGCAAATTATGAGTTAGAATGAAAAATTCGGTTTGTCTATTGATTAAATACTTTATAATAAGAGACTGCAAAATTTTGTTCCATTGTGTGCAGAAATATGAGAATAATTTCTAAATTATGAAATAAAAAAACGTTAACAAAATTTTTAGGTAGGAGAAAGTCACAAATCATCAAATGGTTTATGAAGACCTCATAAACCGACAAGAATAATCACATCGTGTTATTAAGGGCGCTCAATTGTTGTATGCAATTAACCAATAAATAAAGCAAGAGCACTCGTGTGCAGATGTGGCCCGTGTGGTGAACGCTCCCATCTTCCACGTGAACGCCGACGACCCTGAAGCGGTGATGTATGTCTGCGACGTCGCAGCTGAATGGCGTCACCAGTTCCACAAGGTCCGTGTTTCATCTCACTAAATGCCAGCTATTCCATAAACTAGCTTGCTATCATTACAGAAGACATTGTTGAATGATCAAATTGTTAATCTACTCGATCGCATTATGTTATATTTCTAATAGATCCAATTAGATTCACAAGTATCTTGGAACATAGACATTGCTTGCTATAATGAGCAAATTAAAAGTCTGTTATATGCTACGGCCTTTCTTTATAGTCTTATTCTGATGATTAATGTAGATATTGTCTTTTGCTTATTGACAAAGTAGATTGTACGTTGTTTACATTGCACTCATGAGTGCATTTTTGCCCTACTATATTTTTTATCGTTTTTATTATAATTATCAAGCATCATGCCTAAGTAGCATGAATAACAAATATAAATATCATAAAGATGAGAAACCACACAGGACACATCGTATATGCACGAAAATCCTGCTAAATGCTTAGATAATGTGAAACTCTAAACGAATTTTTCTGTATTCATCGAATACTAGATTATCCTCTTCATTCTTTTAAGATTCAAGAAATAGGCGTTAATGTATCTAAACAATTATTGTTTTGATTTTACAGCTCAAAACATTTTCTACATAACCTTATTTAAATTGAATCACATGAATTTATGAAAGTAATTTTGTCTGAACTTACTGATATTTTATGCATGCTCGGATCCGGATCCACTTCATGTTGAAGCTCATTTTTTTCAGAGCTTGATGTCGTTAATTCTCTGTTCCTCCCTTGTGGTGCTATTTCTACATTTATTTAAAGATCAGTGTATTTCAGTAGAAAAAAAATTTTCTTTTTACCAGAACAGGAACGGATTATTGCTGCGAACTGCAGCTGACATTGGCTTACAGATCCAACAGAATTTATTCAGTAGTCCGTCATTCATAGACTTGGTTGTATAATCCATTTTATTATAAACTCAACAGGACGTGGTCATTGACTTGGTTTGCTATCGTCGCAATGGGCACAACGAGATCGACGAGCCCATGTTTACACAGCCGCTCATGTATTCAAAAATTCGCAACCTCAAGCCAGTGTTGGACAAGTACGCAAAGCAGCTCATCGACGAAGGAGTAGTCACTGATGCTGAAGTCAAGGTATTATAACTGTCCTGCGTTGGTGCAAAATAAAATGACTCGGTTGACGTCAGTAGTTTCTTTTATCATATGACTTTCTTGTATATAATTGATCATTATAATTTTTGATCCATATTTCTTCGCTGCATTGGTTTCTTTTCACAATGGTGCCAATCCATTCGTGATACTTGAAGTTTGCAAGATACTGGCGATGTTAAGCGTGATCCAATTTTTGATATGGCTGCTAAATTTTTTATGTTTTCAATGCAAATGCCGTAGATGGAGTCTCATAAAAGATATTTAGCTTTTTCGTCCAGAACTTGGATCTTCATTGGCATGTACCTCTTTGAAAAGCATGGGGTGCGGTTGAGTCTTGAATTATTTATATATTCAAATAGTTTCTGTAATGGTTTGGGCTCGCTGGAGTCACCTTGCTCATTTTATAATGTACCGAGGAAATTGTCATTTAATTGATGTTAGCAAAAATGTAATATTTTTCTATTAATCAGGACGTGAAAGACAAGTACGATCGTATCCTGGAAGAGGCTATGAACAACGCTAAGCAGGAGACGCAGGTCTACAACAAGCACTGGCTCGACTCCCCCTGGTCCGGCTTCTTCGAGGGCAAGGACCCCCTCAAGCTGCCCCCTACTGGTAATTGAAAACTCTCGCCTTTGAGTTTGCTTTGACCGTCAATTTATTTATGCCTAAGGTTTCTAGAAAATGCGATCTAGATGAATCGCAGTGAAGGTTGTTGTCGAAGAGAACAGATTATATCATATGTGTTAAATGCCTAACGATTTTGATCAATTATTTGGAAGGAGCTTCCATACGATTGTTGCGTATATTAATATCCTTTCCATGAAATCTGTCGACGCAATCAGACAAATGGATGAATATCTAATTTCCCGGTGTAAAGTTGATGTATAACTACTGTATGCAGGTTAATTTGATTATTGAAATTACAAAAAAAATTTCGACATTTAATCATGGTTAGTTTATAACATGAATTAATGCATGGTTGTCTGGAATACAATGGAACTGCTATTAAAAAGTCTACTGCTGAAAAATATCTTGACTATACTAATTTACAACATGAATTCATGCATGGTTTCCTGGAATACAATGGAACTTCTATTAGAAAGTCTGCTGCTGAAAAATATCTTGACTACTAATTTACACTTGAATGCAAATTATACGAGTAGATGTTCACAACTTACACTTCGCAGGAGTTCACGAAGACACACTGAAGCACGTGGGTAAGCGCTTCTCGCAGCCTCCTCCCAACGCCAGCGACTTCCAGATCCACCGCGGCCTGCAGCGTATCCTTAGCAGTGAGTTATCTCAACTGCTACATGCATGCCATTCTAATATGCTTCGCATATTATTTGTTTAGTTCAAAGCATTAGCTACATGCATGCCATTCTAATATGCTTCGCATATTATTTGTTAGTTCAAAGCAGTAAATTTTGCTGTTGGTTGTTGCCTTTTACTTTGAGCCACTTGGAGGGGTTGGACTATGGGAAACACCTGGCATTTTGATATCGTATTTTTGAACATGTTAGAAACTATGAAAACATGACCTATTTCTATGTTTTATTTTTGCTGCTAATTGATATTTTATCCTTGCACAGACATTTTTAGTGAATTTTTGTGTCTATAACCTAACCTATAAATGGTAAACTTCTGTGACTTTCAAAGAGGCCAAATTGTTGGTGCCCGTATGGCAGGTGCTAGTGTGATAGCAACTTTCCGAAAGCTTGATGTTTCTAAAGGTACTGTCTCAAAAGTAACCACTGCTTTTGAAAGAGAAGGAAAAACGTCCTCAGTAAAGCACAGGTCTGGCCAAAAGTCGAAGTTGTCGGAGAGAGACCGTCGGTACCTAAATCTAATTGTGAGGGACAATCGAATGACCACGGCTGTTTAAAATTGGTCTCTCGAGCAGTAGAAAAATGGGATTTTCTCTGACGAATCATCGTTTTCCTTATTTATAACCTCTGGTCAAGTTTACGTTTGGGGACGTCAAAAACGTCATTTAATCCCGATTTCCTCCTCTCAACCGTAAAACATGGCGGGAAAACTGTGATAATCTGGGGTGCTATTTCTTGGAAATCCGGCGGACCAATGATTTCTCTTCATGGAAGAATAAAACAGCCGTGACTATCTAGGAATTTTGGAGGACCTAGATCGTCCTATGGTTCAAGCATTGTTTCCGTAAGGGAACGCCATCTTTTGAGATGATAATTCCCCGATCCATGCAGCTGGAATTGTTAAAAAATGACACAAGGAAAATTTTAATGAAGTTGAGCATCTCATTTGGCCACCACAATCACCGTACCTAAATATTATCGAGCATTTTATCGAGCATTTACGGTCGATTTTAGAGATGCAAGTCAGAAGTCGATTCCCGCCGCCATCGTCTTTAAAAGAGCTGGATGGAGTTTTAACTGAAGAATAGGTTAAAATTCCTTTGCAGTCAATTATCAATTTGTGCAAATCAATATTTAGGAGAATTGAGGCTGTAATTGCCGTAAAAGGTGGACCTACACCATACTATACCGTAATATATTTTGTGGATTTCTCAGGTCAGTTTTCCTTTTATTTTGTCAAACCACTATACAAGGAATCATAGCATAGCATAGTGAAGTCGGCGCTGAAGAATAAGCCTGACGTAGCCTATCGCCGATTCTTGTACTTTTCGTGACTTGTCCATACGAGATCTAAAAACAGGTCCTTCTACCGGATCTTTTCCAAACTGTCGATAACAGATAGTTTTAACAGAAGAATGGGTTAAAATTCTTTTGGAAACTATTCACCATTTGTATGAATCAATATCTCGGAGAAGTGAAGTTGTAATTGCCGCAAAAGGAGGACCTACGCCATCCTAAAATATATTTTGTGGATTTCTCAGTTGTTTCCCTAATTGTTAGACTTAACCCATGTATATGCCTTGTGTTCGAGTTAGTTTGGGCCTTGTGTTATATATAACTGAGTCATCACCTTGTATACGCTGTTATTTCATAGTACCTTGCATGATATCTTTATTGATGCAACTCCGGGCATAACTGAAAATCTTGTGTCTAAGGTCGAATGGAAATGGTTGAAGACCGCACGGCTGACTGGGCTCTGGCGGAGGCTATGGCATTCGGATCTCTTTTGAAGCAAGGAACCCACGTGAGGTTGTCAGGCCAAGACGTAGAGAGAGGCACCTTCTCTCATCGGCATCACATCCTTCATCATCAGAAGGTACGCGATTGCCAGGATGAGAATAACGTCGCTAGCGCTTACGACCACAAATCGCCTCGTTGTTGTGGTAACAGTGCAGCACTGGATTCCGGAGGTCGTTGGAACTCCGTTGATAATCTCAGTGTGCCATTTACCAGCGACATTAATGCGTGTACGTCCAAAGATGCTTTGCATTTCATCGCTCGTTCTGATGCTGAGCACATCTTCCGGGAGGTCGCCTCTCACAAGCTCGTCACCATTGACCCTGCTGAGCCAAGTCTTGGTGGCCTCAGACGAGCGTTGAACGTTAATCACGTTGCAGGGGGTTCAGTGAAGGCCAGAAAAACGGAGGTGAACACGTATTTCACTCTTTTTTCTATTTAACTTTTTACCAAACCTCTCACCAATTGAAAAAGTTTGAGAAAAATCACTCCTATTGACTCACTGTTTTCCGAAAACCAAACACTGTAACAAATGCCTATCGTTTGCTGTTGATCACATAAACTTTTTATGTTTTTTTTTTGTCGGCTGTCATTTAATATTTTGTCGAGTGACGGTTTTCAACTCGAAATTACTACATTTGTTGAAATCGTCATGAATTTAAGCGTGTTTTTATACGCAGTTTTTGTTTAATTTTGTTATCCCACTTCTCGGCTGAGATTTTCATCTTTTTTCACTCGTACGTTTGACTGTACACCTTCACTGAATCAACTGCACTACGTGGAGTGTCTTCCGTCTCCTGATGGTGTATTTAATCTCAAAGTGTTCGTGACCTCCTATAATAAGTTTTGATACATCATTGTCGGATACTTATTTGTTAGATGGTAAACTTTGTAAATGTTTTGAAAGTTTCTCCCTTTTTCAGAAGTTATCTCCTTGTCATAATTTTTTCAAGTAAATCTTTGTTTTCCTTGAAATACTGAACTTTTGGGTTGCATCGTTCAGTATAAATATCCATATTAACGGATTTTAAAAAGGTTGCTTCAATTCTCGTTACGTAGTAGTATCAATGGTATAAATTCTCCTGCCGATAATGTTATTTTCTCCAGCTACTTTCCTTTACTTACATCGTTAAGTAGGAAACTTCTTTTTTATTGTAGTAGAGATTCATAGTGCCAAACTTACGCCATAAAAACATGCTTATATTGGATACAGAGTCATTCTGTAATCAAATGGCTGACAGGTTTACTTTCTTCCATAGGTGGACAAGTCCAAGTATAATGTCCTTGCCAACCTGTACCCCGACCAAGCGCCATACACGGTGTGCAACTCCTCGCTCTCAGAGTACGCGGTGCTCGGGTTTGAGCTCGGCTTCTCTATGACCAATCCTAACGCTTTGGTTTGCTGGGAAGCTCAGTTTGGTGACTTCAACAACACCGCTCAATGTATCATCGATCAGTTCATCTCTTCGGGACAAAGCAAATGGATCCGGCAGAGCGGTCTTGTCATGCTATTGCCTCATGGCATGGAAGGAATGGCGAGTTAATCATAGTTGTAGGCAAAATAAAAGAAAGCCTTGACTTTAAATTAGGAAAATTTATGTAAGGGAAAAATTAATACTTTCAATTTGTGTGTTAGGAAATTAAAAATAATATAATAATCATAAAAATTTGTCATTTGAAATGTTATTCTTTTTACAATGTCAGTTTTGTAATTTTCAGTAATTTTTCATATTTAGTGTCTCACAGCGTCCTGTTTTCATCTTCCTATGATTCTATCTATAAGTCATCTTTCCGCGCTTGGCAATGTCTTCCTACTAATTTTTTATCGTGTCTGAAGGGCCGCGAATACTCGTTGTACCTTATTTAATTCTTATTTGTGTTATGTGAATGAAGGATTCAGAACACCAATAGTGTATTCCTATTTAATTATATTTATTTTGTTCACGAAGGGCCCCGAACACTCGAGCGCTCGCCTTGAACGTTTCCTCCAGATGACTTCTGATGATCCTGATGTGCTGCCGGCCTTCTCGGATCTTAATATCAGACAGCTCACGGATATCAACTGGATCGTGAGTAACATTCCGTTGTGTACTTGAGTTTCCTGACCGTGATATTACGCGATCCTAATCCTAACATATAAACTACCATGAAATGGCAGGGACTCCGGACAGCAGCTTTTGAAATGCAATACACTAACTCTCCACACTTAGGCACAAAGAAGTGCGATTGACGCAATGTTTATTTATTCAATACGTTCGCGCAAATTGATTGCGATAATGCCATATTACTAAACGGAAATTCATTATATTCCTAATGTAATTTTATGTAAGTCTATTAATATTTGTAATTGATATTATCATAAAATGAACACCTTGGAATCGTTCAAAGCATCGAGTTGATGCCCACTACCCTAGTCCGAAATTTTAATTATTATTGTAATTCGTAACATATGGAAACCTTTGATACATCTCTGTATTGCAGGTTGCCAACTGCAGCACTCCTGCCAACTACTTCCACATTCTGCGCCGTCAAATTCTGTTGCCTTTCCGTAAGCAGTTCAAAGCATCGAGTTGATGCCCACTACCCTAGTTCGAAATTTTAATCATTATTGTAATTCGTAACATATGGAAACCATTGATACATCTCTGTATTGCAGGTTGCCAACTGCAGCACTCCTGCCAACTACTTCCACATTCTGCGCCGTCAAATTCTGTTGCCTTTCCGTAAGCCTCTCATCCTGATGACACCCAAGAGCCTCCTGAGGCATCCTGAAGCCAAGAGCAGCTTTGACCTCATGACTGAGGGAACAGAGTTCCTCAGGTAATCTTAACAACATTCAAATTTATTTTCGCAAGGAATATTCCCTTCCTGTTATTCTAATGTGTCTTAGAGTGCGATAACTTAACATCTTTAACCCATGAAATTGTTCATCTGTTATTTGTTTGTTCCACAATATCCAATGGAAAATAGGTCCTGTAAACCAGGTTGATTTTGCTATGTACCGGTATTCAAAAAGCTGCTTGTGAACTCATAAGAATTATTTTAAGTCTTTCTACGTGTTTTCATTTTTCTCACCTAGAAGCAAAGGTGAATTGTTGGTATTTGTGAAGTTCTTGAAATGTCTGAAGACTTAATTGTAATTTTTTTTAAGAATGCTCACGCTGTAACTTGAATTCAGTTAAATTATATGAATTTATGTGTGAGAATACTATTAATTTATATGTAGAACTATTCTGAATCCCAAGCTCGTGTTCTTGCAACTTCGAAGCACATTTTGCATACCATAATACTAATATATGTTTGGCAATGCTGTACTTCTGTAAGCAGTATTGGCATTACCAAGCAGTCGCTGCAAGAAATGATAACGAATTCCATTATATCCTTATCTTCAAGTCACAGAGAATCGGCCAAGCTTAGTATGGACCTTAATAACTTTGATGACCTAAACATAATAATTACGTGTGTATACAGTATCTTGAGCAAAGCTAAACACGAAAAGCTAAGTTCACATCCAGCTTCGTAGTGATAAACTTATGCAAGCTAGACGTATTACCATGTCAACGCTTAATAACTGTTAATATGACCTCCAGATTGATCCCCGATGAAGGCCCTGCAGCTGCAAACGCTTCGAACGTCAAGCGCCTGATTTTCTGCACGGGCAGAGTCTACTATGACCTCACGGCCGCCAGAAAAGAAGCTGGTCTCGAGGACAGCATTGCTATTGTCAGGGTCGAGCAGGTGTGAACTCGGACTAATATAAATGCAGACATCTCAGTTTAAAATCTTGCTTGCTTGTCACTCATAGCAATGTACTTTGAACTCATTCCCTTTGTGGGTGATAAGTGTTTTTTTTTACCAACGAAACCTTCCTTGTTGGTGATTACTTTCATTTAACGTCTGATGGAGTATGATTTCATTGATGCGCTGGAAAACTTGTTCACTACTCTTATGCTATACTGGTAATATCCCTCACACTCGATATTTTCTATTATGTTTTTATGTTAGACAAAAATTTATCTTTTCAATTTTCTTCTCGTATTGCAGTTGCATACACGAAATGGTTCTTCAAACGTTTGCTTCATGCTTATTTTTTTAGCATATTCTATGTTCATATTTCTGTAATCAGATGCAAAACAGTTATATTATCTACATTCACATGCATAATAGAACAACACCATTTTTATAATCAATTCGATTGTTCTCAGATCGCTTCTGAGCATATTCTATGTTCATGTTTCTGTAATCAGATGCAAAACAGTTATATTATCTACATTCACATACATAATAGAACAACACCATTTTATAATCTATTCTATTGTTCTCAGATCGCTCCGTTCCCTTATGACCTCGTGAAGGCTGAGTGCGAGAAGTACGGTGGAGCTGAGCTGCTGTGGGCGCAGGAGGAGCATAAGAACAGCGGCGCCTGGAGTTATGTGCAGCCTCGCTTCAACACGCTTCTCGCTCACTCCAGACCCGTTTCGTGAGTATCACGTCTTCTTGTGATGATGGACATACGTTATGGGATCTGGGGCCATACTTTCAAAACTCGCTAAGTGAACGTAAGTACTTACGCTCTATTTTTTCATCTATGGTTGGTGGATTTTGCTTGAAAGGCCGTCAATGATTGGCTGATGAACTTACGATCTCTTAACTTTTTGAAAGTATAGGCCCAGATGTGTAACTCAGAGGCAACGTTTTGAGAGGAAAACGGATGAGAGCAGTCTAGCCTTGATATCATTTCAGCTCACCTAAAAGTCAATTTATTTGTTCGTCGTACTTACTGGCATTTCGCGTTAGGATTTCGTGGACCTAAACGGTGAAAATATACTACAGGAACGTGTTAACGTCGAGTTCTCTAGGAGAACAATCAGCAAGACAATTATCGAGCACTTCAGTAGTTGGTGAGATGCACATACGGCTTTTTTCAATTGGAGCAATATGGTATCATAGGAAATTTAAGTAAAAAAAACTAAACGCAGTGTTCATATCTTTGGCAAAACCAAGAAATCTCTTCAATTTACCTCATGAAATTATGAGATTACTTTATAGAATGACACAAATCTTCATCCCGGGTACCATAAAATTGGCTCATGAAATCCTGAGATTAAACATAAATCCTTTTTGTAAGAAAAAACACAAATGTCTGATGGTCCTGCAATGTATTTCGATGCAACTTCGCAATTTTATGCAGAGTTCTTGGAATATCCTGAGCAAATTTGCATTACCGATTTAAGCCGTTGCCTCTATGAGTTTTGCAGCGCCGCCTCGTATCATGGAGCTGCTGCTGGGGTTGGGTTTTAGAGGTTACGATTGTAACCTTTCACGGGTCCGGGCTCTGTCTGGATATATTCTCGATATACTACAGTAAAAAATTAGATAAATCATTCACTTCATTTTCATCGTTCAGGAAATGTGTGTGTGCTTTGTTGTAATGAGGATTTATCGAGTTGTTGATGCTGAAAGTTTTGACTACCTTATAAAACTGATTTATTTTTAGACTTGATTAGGTCGTCTTGTGTTTTCCGGCTAATAGTTGCTGTCTTTTCTTTTCATGCACTCATTTGCTGTTGCTGATGGCGTTTACTCAACCTTGACGCTATCAATGAGTGACTCCTCCTTTTGGGGTGCTGACAAAATCTTTCTCTTTTCATTTTTCTTTGACTTGATCATTTGGTTTCAAACTTCCTGCACTCGCTATCTTCCTTATTGACCATCACACGATTTAAAACTTCATTTTAGCACGACATTGAAATCGCGCAAGCAAATCTTAAAACAGTTCCTCTATTTCCACAATTAGCTCGCTTAATTCTCAACCGCGGGCTGACGATAGAAAACCCGCTTCTCTCGACAAGCAGTCGTGGTATGAAACCTGGCTTGCTTACCTCTTCCCAAGTTCGAAATCAGAAACTGAGGAGGCAAACACATCTTCCTCCTTGAAACATGTCGACTTTGATGAAAGCCGTACATTGAGTTCCTCTTTGGCCCCTAATGTTGACGCTGTGGCTAAGAACGCTCAAATATCAGGAGTGATCAGGTTAGGAATGTTGCAGCACTCAAGTTGGTTATTTGTTTGATTTATTACAGTCTGTTGGTTTCTTGGTCTGTTGCCAGAACTGCAATGACGGCATGTGTGGTAGTGGAATCTGAGAAACAATCTTGAAAAATTTAG
This sequence comes from Hyalella azteca, assembly GCF_000764305.2. NCBI lineage: Eukaryota > Metazoa > Arthropoda > Malacostraca > Amphipoda > Hyalellidae > Hyalella > Hyalella azteca. The sequence goes on from NW_025932772.1 coordinate 30,936, forward strand.
TTTTAATTTCAAGTTTATGTCCAATTATGGAAGTATTGATTATATTTTTGTTAACCTCTGGTTGTCTCTTTCTTCATAATCAATTTAGAATTTTTGAGCCTGGCATATATATACCTTTTTTTCGGAAGTGTCGAATATTAGTAAGCAAAAATTTTATTCTGTGCTGTAATTCCCTTCAGATTTGCGGAATTTTTAAGAAACTCTTCTAAACATCCTTAAAGTTTTCAAAGTGTATATATTTTGTTAAACTATAAACTTGATGGTTAACGTGAGAGATATATGTGGTATTATATTCACAACTTTTTCAGGTCTCGCTTTAACTTGTTTTTTGTGCATAATATATTCACTTAGCAACGGTGTTCTCGCATTATTATCACAGTGATTATAAAATCTCATATGCTGTATTTCCCTCCTTCAGATACGCTGGACGTCCCGTTTCTCCCTCGACTGCAACGGGCAACAAGAAGACTCATATGAGAGAAGTGAAGAACCTGCTCGCTGATGCCCTTGGTACTCGCTAACTTCTTGAAGCCACCAATGTTTCACATCGATGGTCTGGCTACAGTCATAGGACTTTTCGGTTCATACTTTTTTCCAACTATTGATGGATGTTGATGTTCCCAAATTGAAAATCAAACCGTGATATTACTCAGAACTATATCCACGTAGGATTGATGCATCTGTTCGCACGCCACGACTTCGATATAGATTTGTTTGTTCGAAATCATTTGTGATAGCTTAGGCATTCTACATACATATAGATTATCATAAAACCAACCTAGAACTAGCACGTCTCTGGCTTGCTGGTCATCTTAGTTTAGTGCTTTGGTGCATTTCATTCAGTATTGCGGCGCAAAGTTGGGGATATTATTAGATGCCAAGCATCAAATTACGATAAAAATCTTGCCATCAGACATAATTCAGGTAAGCTCATGAAAAATATGCCTATAATTATTAAGCTTGTTCTCCTTGCCTATGAAATTAGTTTAGATGGGAAGGATAGTTGCTGAAGTTGATTGATTAGAATACATGCTAAACGCGGGTACATTTTTTTTCGCGATGGTTCTTCTATTTTATTTCACCTTAATGTTTTTTAGTGAAAATTAAAGCCAAAGGGTTCTTAATTTCTTAGTAGATTCGCAAGTATTTGGTCATGATAATCATATTAATAAAATTGGAACAGTACCACTGTTATTATCATGCCTGATGAAATATTGACTGAAATATTAATAAAAATGTGTAGGTCATTTAATTTTATCTCACATAATGTGCACAAACTAATTTGCATTATTTGCTTGGGATAATAGGCTCGAACTAATTACCGTCATCGAAGAAGAACCACAGCTAGCAGCATCATAGTAATAAGCAAGATTTTTTCTGGTCGTACAGTTTTCCTGATCTTTGGTTTTAGTTCTATTAATTCGAAGAGGAGAATATTATTTAATACATGAATTGGAGCGACTCGTCGAACTACCTAATACTGTAGAAACTTACAGATGTCGTTGGCGATGATGGATATTTTTGCATCTATGATAACGGTTGTTTCATGAAACTCTGCCTAGTGGAAGATCAGTGGAGATATGACATAATATTTACGGCATTGCTTGTCAAGGATGCCAGTCTTTTCATACGAGATGCTGATGTTGAAATGTACAGTTGTTCGCCTTACCTTTTTCTGTAGATATTTCTGTGTCAAATTATTTATTGTTCCGCGTTCATGATCATTTTCTGTTGTGTTATGAGTATCTGGTACAGAATATTAATTACGAGACAGGGAAAGGTGTAGTCAGTTATTCAATTTTGCTTTGTACATGTAGATAGCTAGAAGTGATAATATTCTTTAAGTTCCTATATGTAACTAGGTATCAGTACTTCGTTCTTTATTGCGATCTGTATCAAGGCTTGCTTGCTATTTACTTCAGCATAAATATTCATAGCAAAACTTGGCATTTCAAGGTAGTACAAAATTATCCTCTTCTCTCTTGCCCGCACTATTTGGTTACGTGACGAGAAAAAATTTCATATAGTTGTCTTGGCTGCAAAAGTTTCTTAATTCGCAATTTCATGATTTAACTTGCTTCTAATCACTATGCTAGGGAAACCTTATATTTATTAGGGCCTTTCATAACCTAGTTACTTATAATTTTGCTATTTGTGGAACCATTTGCCGGATTTTCCACCATTCAATTGGCCGTTTGCTAATGTTGGCAGTGTGCACTCATTATATGAAGTGATCATAGAAATATATTCTGCTGTAAATCGTTCTATTCTCCTTTTTGCACCTGGTTAGATACATGTCCAGCGACTTGCTGCAAGTCAAGTTTCGAAAACTACCTACTGTTTTATCTCCAAGGCTAATTTTAAACAAATAAATGTTAGAATTTGTGTGTTTGAATGAAAATTGTAAATTTTAATTTCAATTTATTTACGCAGCAACTATATGACGACGGATAATTTCTGAAATGGTAACTTCTTATGCATAATAATGACGGTGGGACTCAAGCTTGTGCAGCGGGGCCGAAGCGTATAAATTGACCTATAATTGCAGAACTTTCTTCATTCGCAATTTCATGATTTAACTTGCTTCTAATCACTATGCTAGGGAAACCTTCAAAATGCTTCAAAATGAAATTCAATGCAATTTTTATGATTTCTACTTGAATTATTAACTAATTACATTGATAAGGGAAGAACATGAGAGAAAGCTATATACACACTACAATCGATAGAGGGATTGGGGTAACTGCAGCGTTGGGGACTAACAGAATTTTTATTTTATTGTCGAAGAATAAAAAAAGTCAACTGATACTGCGAGTACTACGTATATACTCAAACAACTGAAGGGCCGAAGTAAATTTGGCGCCGTAAAACGTAAAAGGTTCTACTACGCTAAAACAGACGAAAAAAAAATTTATAATTAGAAGCCTAAAACCAAAATTCAAATAGAGCAGCTAGTTGAGAGATGAAAGTAAGTACGAAAACTTCGGTCGAAATCGGCAATGCGGCCAAATCGGTAACAGACCAACATGGTCTAATAAAATCTAAAATGATTATGTTATATAATACCATGAATAAAACTCATTGTGCATGGGGAGTGAACTGCAAGAGCATAGCTGTGGCGACCGTTGCATAAACGCTGGTTTTGCATAATAAGGCGCCACATTCGATTCCAAGGTTCCTAACTTTGAGATAGTGAATATCAAATGAAAGAAAACTAAATTGTTCTGAAAAGTCTTGAATAGATGAACGTAACATATGCTCTGCTCACTAACTTTCAAAACCTATGACTTAGTTTTCGAAATCGAAACGCAACTAGCTTCCATCAGTATTCAAGATAACGCAGGATTGAATCATGCGCATGATTCTATGTACCTGCAAATTTGATGGAATTAGCAACCGATATCTGAAGTGTGGTATACGAAAAAGATATCAAGACCCTCGATATATATCATATTTATACTCTCAATATTCAAAGATACTTCCAAATTACGAGAAATATTTCTTTGTAACGCATGGGTTACAGTTTTATAGAATAGAAGCGTGACTCAAGTGTCGCCACTGAAGAAATAGGCCCATGGCCTGTTGCCGGTTCTTGTACTTTTCGTGACTTGATTCACAAGGGATGGCCTTTGGAACCCGATCTTTCCATAACTGACGATTGATTGAGATAGCTGCTGGACTTATTGCCTGGTCCGTAAATTGCTAGGCATTTTAAGACTATAGCGTCGTTGACGTTAAGCGATCCCAGCTTGCACAATTTACAAATTTCTCCTCGCTCATTTTGCAATTTGATCTTCGAATTCGGTTTAACAGGACTGGAGGCCTTCTCATTTAATTTTTTTCCTCGCTGACCAGCCATCATGAAATGCAAGAACCAAAGAAAAAACACAATTTTAAAACTGAAACAAGTTAAGTAAAAATTGTAAAGTTTCAAAGGGCTGTAAAAACTCGGTTACAGACTTGAGAATAAGCGGCTGTAAAAGGTGTCAGGGTAGAGGAGGTAGCTTGGCCACAGAAACAAGGGCTCTATTGTTCTACGCTGGCGGGGCAGTGCTGCACGTTGCCCTCGCCTGGCCTGTTTGCGTCCCTCGTTGACTCTTGATCGCGTTATTTCAGATGGAAACACTTTTACTATAGGCTTTTTTTCTATTTGCACTCTATTTTACTGACTTCACTGAAAATTCAGTCATTCACTGACACGGATCATAAAAAAATGCAAAAAGAGTTCCGAAAACGGCACAGTTAAAGTTAAAAGTTGAAAATCTGGGACCGCAAAACACGAGCGTCCGCTCTCGACCACGGCTGAAACTTGACTCTCATGTCGCTGACTCGAAGCGAGAAGAAATGTTGTCGCATGGATGTGTTACAACGCAATTTTTTTAGTTTATAGCCGTGGCCCCTGGTGTTGGTTCTTGTTTCAAATTCTAGTAATCCTTCTGGGACCTTGTATAAGCCATGAGTATACTTGTACCATGCTTCAATGAGTTCCCTACGCAGGCGTCGATAACTGAGGCTTGGAAGCTTCATAATCTTTAATCTTTCCTCATAGGACTTGCCTTTCAAGGCCGGAGTTATCCTTGTTGCGAGTCTTTGAACACTCTCGATTTAATTTTTGTCTTTTTCAAGTTTCGGTGACCACACGACGTTTCCAAACTCTAGGTTCGGGCGCACGACAGCAACAAACAACTGCTTCATCTCTTCTGCCTCTAGGAACTCGAAAGAGCGTCTGATCAATCCAAGTCGTTTATTGGCTTTATTAACTTGACCTTCAATATGCTTAGAAAATTTCAACTCATTGTCGATATTAACTCTTAAATCTTTTTCCATTGTCAACTTCGACATCATCACTCTGTCGTTGCAACCGTGTCTTATCGTACTGTAATCTTGCTGCTAATTATTCATGCCAAGGTAGATTACTTTAGATTTGTCAAAACAACTCCGTCGTGATCGGCTGAGCCGCGTAGGATTTTTTGGGTTGCGTGCTTGACTTCAACAACTCCCAACTCGACACTTCACTTCCCAACTCTTTCCGAGGATCAGCATGCCATAGCACTTGAAATTATGTGGTTAAAGCCATATAAGCCGTATATATATGGTTAATCCATAAACCTGGGCTCACTTCAAAAAATGTAGGCCAAGCATGCGATACCTTACCACAGCTCCACCTAAACCTAGCCAACGAGGACCTGATCTCGCGTCCGCCGTCGTTCGCTCCGACAAGGTACGTAGCATGGGATGTCAGAAGGTACGTACCAGTACGGGATATGAGAGTAGGTAGGGTCAATATGGTTTATATTGGTAAAGTGGTACATGAAGCAAGCCCATTCGTAGGACGATTTTGTGCTTCTTACAGGCGGCTCCAGACCAGGCTCATGGCTCTAAGGTTGAGTAGCGTACAAGCTTTTGTGTGGGAGTGAAATTTGACGCTAAGCCAGCGTACTGATTAAGCGAAAAATTTGTGGCTCAAGCTGCACCTCGATGATCGATCTTCTAACTAAAACTATCTTCACCTGGAATTTAATTCTGAAACGCGATGGAGGTAATTAGTAACGAGACGTAATCGAATCATTGCGCTGAGCTAGCCTATACCCCCTCCTCTAGTAATCATAGGGTCACTAAACTAACTAGACCCCCTCCAGCCAATTAGTTCATCGCATCCAACTTATGCAAATCGCGAAGTAGTATGTCGGGCATTTAATATTATATAGCAAGCGAAAACAGAATACGCAACTTGAAACATAATCCAATTGGGACTAAGAGGTTAAAAATATTAAATTTCTCATCAGTTGTAGGCGTCGAAAATGAGCCATGAGGACCGGTTGGGTTCATGAAAATCTTCACTGTATAATAAGTTTTTGGCTGACGTGAAAAGCATGAGGTCGAGAATTTCCCATACCTGTAAAGACAGTCGTCCAGGTGATGTTGAATCAGCGTTCGCAACTGGCTCGTAGTTGACTCAGGTAGAGTATCAAGCACAAACCCTTGCAGAAACGCACCGTCCAGGCAGAACACAGTAGCAGACATAAAATACATGTGCCTAGTACGGAGTGAGAAGAGAGTCAGCATCAGAAACTTCGTCTTGGAAACCCCAGAAGCTTTGAAGACGCCTACGTCAAACTCCACAACTGTAATCTGGGAAACTAAGCGAATTAGAGAAGACCAGCAGGTCATACGTTCTTCTTCTGAAGAAGAAATTTGCAGAAAACGGGAATGAATTGGCGGTATCGATTTCAAATCTAAGTGAATGCAGACTAATATGCCCATGGTAATATCAAATAATAAATTATAAAATTATTACTGTCTTATCTTCTTATAGGTAGAGCATAACGTAAAAATTGAAGAGATGTTCTTTGCAAGATAACTGACTACATGATCAATATATTATTAGTTTTATGTATTCATAAATTTTATATATAGCATGCAGAGTTTTTCAGCAGCATAGTGAAATGTAAACGTGGCAAAACAAAAATGACAAACCACGAATCAATGAACAATAGAACGTCTATAAATTTCAATATATGAAAACCACGAATCAATGAACAATAGAACGTCTATAAATTTCAATATATGATTTATATATTCAGCTGATACCATAGTTGTCACACGTGTATTATACAAAGAATACACGCGTGTTTCCAATAAATACGATCTCTTACATGACCACGAAGACAGAAAGGCAACAAACAAGCTTCTAAGCGCTCTTTCAAGTACATATATACACTGTTAGAAAAAACGGTGAAAAAACGGTCCCACCGGCATCATAGTGACCGGTCGCCTCGTGAAAATAAACTGTTTCGCCGTTTTTATCAGATGTTTTACGTATTTCTGGTGTTAAATTGGAATAATAACGGTAAAACGGTGTTTCTTTTCACGTGCCGACCGGCCACTGAAACGCCGGTATTACCGTTAACGGTCATTTTTCTAACAGTGTAAAGCTTTTATATTCTCCAAGTGGCCCAAGAATCCATAGTAAAGAAATAAATCCTACATCACTCAAGCGCAAATTTCAGGCACATATTTGATCCTCGCTGCTTGTGCTAAATGCCCGACTATGGACGAGATAAGACTTGATTTGTGTTTACTTTACATGACATGATTGATACAGCGTAATGATAGATATACTGTATACATATGCTTTATACTCCGGTTTTACATGGTAATATCTCATACCTACGTGTAAAATTACACAGTCTTACGGAACGTAAAATGGAATTATCAGGAAGGTGTCAAAAAGTACCCCAGTCGCGAAAAAGTAGTATAGGAAACACGATCGCGGGGCTTAAATTCTTGCATTAATAGTTTAGCTGAAAAAAATAGGATTTACAATTGAATCGTGGCAAATTTTGGCAGTTGATGATTTGGTGTTGTTGAGTTGTTAAAAAATAAAAAAAGAGTAAAAAGAAAGAATCCACGAAAGAGTAGTAGGAAACACGATTGCGGGGCTTAAATTCTTGCGTTAATAGTTTAGCTAAAAAAATTTGGATTTACAATTGAATTCTGGCAAATTTTGGCAGTTGACGATTTGGGGTTGTTGAGTTGTTTATTATTGAGACATGTGACGAATAGCCGTCGTAAATTTGATGCTCTTAACCGTCTTAAACTTCAATCTCAATACTTCTGTTGAATACGCTCGTGTGCCCGTCATTGAGACAAATAACGTTCTGACATCTCTTATAAGGTATTTATTGTTCTTGATGAAACAGGGCAGCTAGTCCGCCTTTTGCAGACAGAAAAATTAAGAGCTTATATAAATTGACAAACTTGACCAGCATATATGGCTTTTATTCACTAGCACCATTCGCTATAATAAATATCAATCTTGCCAATACTTATAATTAAATATAATCATCTTTATTATGGTGAAAAGCACTATTAAGCTACACCGAGTCAGATTCATTAAAAAATCTTCCCTAAGACCGTTTTCTCCACTTTACACTGAACTCATATCATCATCCAAGTTGAATTCTTCGTCAAAGATTTCCAGAGAACTTGCGTATGAGCCTCTGCGATGAGTGTGGGAGTCGCGCACAACCATCCACCGCCGTCTGCTCTCGAGCACTGACTCGTATGGCTCGCTTGCTTCAGGAAACAACTCCGCAACAAGCCTGAAAAAATATTACAATTCATACAGGAGGCCACGTCAAAATATTCTACAAAGTGCAACCTATGCTAAGTCGTACGAAAAAGAATAGCGCCTCAGTAGCGCCGGTGCGCTGAAGCAGGCAGGAGTTGCAACTCGAGTCAAAAACAAAGCATTTATTTTGGAGCAACTTTTTGGTTAAGTGTGGCTATCTTAAGTATTTTTGTACCTAAGAAATGAATCGTACAAATAAAGTAAATTATTGCGAGATGCGAAACATTTCATGGTTACTAAGTGGAACAAATTTGTTTGTGTCATTTATAAACAATAAATATAATTATACTTATGAATAAATATACAAGTACACAAAAAATGTGGAAGAAAGGAAAGGCATAGATTAATTCACAAGCTGATACAGGGAAGAGGAACGCCCGCGTATGTAGGCATTAAAAATTTGGGAATTTAAATAAAAAGAACTCACAGGTATACAGGCACGGAAAACTCGGCGGAACACAGGCTAGAAATTCATGGGTATTCGGAAAATGAATCACGGTTATACAGGCGACTCGTGCTCACTAGACAACAGGCGGGGCAATGCTGAAAGTAAATCCAACATATGGTTTTATTTACTGGTAAACACAACCTGCAAGCAGTCAAAACTGCTTAGTATACAGACGGGTAATAGTGGAAGTAAACCCAACAGGTAGTCGCAGGGAGACAAAACCTGCACTCGAAAACCTGACTCCCCGGTAAACAGGTAAGGCAAAACCTGCACTCAAGACCCAGACTCACTGGTATACAGGTAAGGCAAAACCTGCACACAAAACCTGCACTCAAGACCCAGACTCACTGGTATACAGGTGAGGCAAAACCTGCACTCAAGACCCAGACGCACTGGTATACAGGTAAGGAAAACCTGACTCACTGGTATACAGGTAAGGCAATACTTGCACTCAAGACCCAGACTCACTGGTATACAGGTAAGGCAATGTTGTCAAGGAAGCTCAGCTGCAGCTCGGGAATGAAAGCCTTCTCCCGGTCCATCATTACGAGCGGGTTGTTGCCCATGGCTTTTTCGAGGTCTCCTTGTGTGAAGAACTCCTTGTATATTAGCTTAGCCACGCTTCTAGACGACTGCCAATCCTGTTAAATAGAAACTTTGGTTATTACTTAATTTAAAGTATCAACAAATATCCATACACATTAACGCTGCATTCATTAAATAAAAGTGTGGACAAGATAGGTAAACGATAGATGTTCAGTTCTCTTAAGCTCGGTAATCGTTAGCAAGAAATTTCATGCATTTGTATATATCACACATAGCAATTTTTATTATTGATGTCGATCGTCTATTTGATTAATTCGCTTATTATAATCTTTCACTTTTTTCACTTTTCAATCGCTTCGATCAACTGTCTTACTCGTTACTCCTATTTTCACTAGAACATTTTCTCTTAATTTTTTGTCCAACAGAAGCAAAAACCAATTACTGAAATTTGAGCTCGACCACAAATTTCTAATCTCTTTTCATGTTTAGTTGTAATAAATGATCAAAATGTCGTCTTTCAATACTCTGAATTAAATAAAACTTGGATACTATATTCTGAATTAGGAAAGGAAGTACGACCTATCCCTAGTAGTCCTGGTTCTCGATGAGAAAAAAAAAATGTAATGGTATCAAGATGATTTTCTAGAATTACATTCCAACCAAAATGTCGGTAATTATTTACCCCTCAAAATTTTAATTGCATTGATCATTGAATGGCATCTGGTGCTATTTCAAACAATACAAAAACTAGTTATGATGATTAAATTTGATTGGCCTATGTAATACGTCCAGCAGTAGATACTGAAGAACTGATGTCATTATTTACCTTCAGGAGGAACTTCGATAGTAAGAAACTCCGAAATCCGAGTTTACACACATTGTATGTACCCGAAAAACAAATGTATCAGCTCATGTATATACAATGTTATTTTCCCTTATAATTTTTTAACTGAATAATAGTAAACACTTGATAATAACCTTGGTCTGGTCGGACAGATCGGCCGACGTCATAAGCAAGCAGATTACCATGTATTTTACCCTTATAAAGGCATAATAAGATGAGGCAATACAAAAAATAATGAGGGACCGAAAATAGTGCAAGTATTACCTTGGTTGGTTAGTAATTAAATTAAAATCTATTATGATTTATTCAACCATTGTTCGTAGCGGAAAAATAGTAGCGTCGCAAATAGTTTAAGCGACGTAGTTCATGGAGTGATGAAGATATGAAACAAAAATGATTTTTTATGAACGATTTTTAATGAAAAATATCATTTAAGGGAAAAAATAATTACAAGATTATTTAAAATAAATATAACTCGAACAAATTTGTTTAACTATAAAAATTCAGTGTCATGTAACCGAAGCTAACTAAATGAAGATTATAATCGATCGGTTTATTATTTCGTAGTGGCACGTTTATTATTATTTATTATTACATTATATTATTATTTCGTAGTGGCACGTTTATTAATATTTATTATTACATTAAATTATTATTTCGTAGTGGCAATTAATTTTACTCAGATAACTTGACTCGTATTATTCGGACTCACATAAATTACATCAAGCACATGAATACACGAGTTTCAAAAATTTTAATCTTGAATTCAGGATGCCATATTGAATGGAACTTGCAGTCATTTTTTTCACAATATTTTTTGGTAAATGTTGATAAAAGTGTTTGCCAGCAGCAATATTGCGTTATTGGAGTGATTGTGAAATAATACCGAGAAGAAAACGTCATTTTCAAAGGGGCTCGCGGTATTGGGTGCTACGCAATAAATTCTGCACACAGGCGTTTTTGTCGCAGTTCGTCTGCAGTGTTTTACTCATGATTCGCCAGCGATAAATTCTTTTTTTAACGCGACAGGAAGCAGAAATATTTTGAAGAGAGCGTCGCACAGAGCCATAAGGAGGAAAGCACGCTGAAATTGCGTTTCTTTTGCAGGACTACTTTTTATAAGAATAATGAAAGATATAGATGAAATTTTGTTGGATTCTGTGTTCGTGCAATAGTGTAAAATTGTGCGAAATTTCTTTAGATTCAGTGAGCTCCTAGACCAAAGTTACGATCTTGCTCGATGACCTTAGAGTCACTTGACCGGGCGTAGTGCATGTGCAATAGTGTAAAATTATTTTAAATAGTGTAAAATTTTGTTGGATTCTGTGCATGCGCAATGGTGTGAAATTCTGTGAAATTCTGTGAAATTTGTTCGATTCTGTGCATGCCCTGAGATTTGAGAAAATAAATCATGTATATATTATCGATTTTTCGTTGGTTAGTTTGTTGAGTTTGAAGCCTTCTGCTGTAAATAAATTTGCGCTCTACGAGTGCATATTCCCAATGCCTATCGTATCGGGATATTACCTGTGATCAGAAATGAAAAATTGGCTTTTAATTTTTCGTCTAATTTCTTTTAAATTTTTAACGTTTTAAAGCCTAAGAGCTTTAATAAAACTTTAAAAATAAACTTAAGGTAAGGTTTAACATTATAAGTGACTTATACAGAGTTCTTCATTCAATTTATTTTGCTTTAATTTGAATAATTGTGACGGAAATAATGAAAACGCGATTAGGGAGTACTGGATTCTGTTAATGGTATATTGGGTCTAATTTCCGTAGATTTTAAATTGAAGATTTTTTCAAGGAAGGACAGGGCAAGAACAGAATATTATTTCAACGGATTTGGTACGTGATCGTTAATTTTTAGACTTTTAATACTGTTTAGTGGTCATATAATAAACCAATGGTAAACATTTATTTTGGACAAACATGATCTAATTTCCCCGAGCGGGTCCGGCAATTGCTTCGTTGGTTGGGGTCACGCGCCCATATTACTGGCGCAGGAAATTACTTAGCCAACTTAGACTATAAGGTGCACAACCCTTTGATAATAAACATATAATAAAAGCTGATGTATTATTCTTCATATACAACTTCATCACTTTTTTCACTACCCACATTATTATTATAACCATTATCATTTTCACTATCAAAAAGCTTATAATTTCAAACGAACAACAGCATTAAAAAGAAAATATCAATTTCAATATCAAACTAATGATATTGTTTCGATCGTCTGCATTCACAGTTACATCTCAACATTTAAAATAAAATGCATCCTAAATATTTCATTGTTATAATCAAATCGTGCAATTCAAATCATAAATTTTTCACACAAAAGTTCACAACTTCAAAATGAGATAAAGCCTTCTATTTTGACTTGTATCCGGCGGATTAATAGAATATTATTTTAAATATATATTTTAGGATTTAAATAGATAACGTATGGTTTTTATTCATTGGCACAAACGATTATTCACCGTTGTTATAAAGATTCATGCTTTTAAATTATTTTATTTTGACAGGACACGAATCAAGGCAAAAAAGTTAGCAATAATATTTTTTACGTCTCACCAAGTATGATGTCCCTCATAAGGTCAAGACACTGCGTGTACTCTTCTTTGGAAAGATTCTCGAAGATGTTGCAGCTTTCTGTGTTGAGAATACACATTGTTTGTGCAAGGTGGTGACGCTCCATCACCGAGCCTTCGGAGGAGTAGAGTGACGCCAGCACTGAGTTGGAATCAACCTGAAATCAAGTAAATAAATTTAAGCATATAGGCTAACAAGCGATGTCACGAGCTTTCATTCACCAAAAAGATGTCTCTAGCTCATGTAGGAATAGTAGTAGTGCTAATTTCTAGTAGAAGACTAAAGAAATTAGACTAGTAGTCTAATTTCTTAGACTAGTAGTCTAATTAGACTACTTAGACTAGTAGTCTAATTAGACTACTAATTAGACTACTAGTCTAATTAATCTAAGTCTATATAATTAGACTACTAGATAAGAATAAGTCTATCTAATTAGACTACTAAATCTAGTTAGACTACTAGTCTAATCTAAGTAGTCTAATTAGACTAGTAGTCTAATTTCTGTGCACGGCACTGTATCTCTGACCTGGAAGGAGTTTGTGGTGCCCCGATGGTCGAGGTCGTGGCAGAGACATGACACCATGAGTGCAAGGGCCTCCATGTGGCTGATGACGCCGTTCTCGCAGAGCTTCAGGTTGTTGATGAGGAGGAAGGCGAAGTGGGTGACAGAAAACGCGTGCACCCAATTGTGGTAAGGGGGGTCGCGGTACCCCTTGCGAACCATCAGTACGAACCTGTACCGATAACATAAAACCGATATATATAACCTGTGCGAACCGAAATCACCTCCGAGAATATGATAATAATCTTAACCGTGTGAAAATCTACATAGGAATCATGCAACGAAGCGAGAACAGGCATTTTTGTTGAACGAAGACGACGTTATTAGAGTGAATACATACCAAATAAAAACATATAAAATATTAAATAATAAATACTGGTATAGTATCAAATTGTTATAACGGAATAATACACATCAGCATGAATAAGAGAGCAAGTGGTATAAAAAAACGTACACTACTCATTCTTGATCGAAGAAAATAAGAAAGTTCTAAGTCAAAATATCATCAGTACCTATTACTAGAATAGCACATGGATTATGGATAGTCGCCGAATTAGAAGGTTGCAAGTACCTCGATCAGTACTTGGCTGATACCTTAATGAAGCTTTATTTCCAAACAATATTTGTTCTAGAGGCTATCGAGAAATGCATTATTCTTAACAATTTATTTCACTTATGAGAAAGATTTAAATGAGTTACTATCGTACCACTGCATGATGATAATAGCTGAGAGACTAATTAAAATCGGACCAGAAAATGAGATATCGATATTTACATAACAAACAATGTGCTTATCAATGCATAAAAGCACATCAAAAGCACATTAATTCATGTTGCGCAACGATGGCGCGCTTGTGACTCTGAATTCGAGGTATTTTTAACTCATTAATTAATTAAATCAGTTATTTGGTTAATTTAATCAGCAACATCTAGAAATAATTTCTTGATAAAATGACCAGAGATGGTCATTTTATCAAGAATATTCTTGATAAAATGAGCATGTGGGATCATTAGATTTTTGACCCTGGATTTTAGGTAATATTTTTAATAATAATATTATATTTTGACCCGGGCGATGATAAACATCTACGGTTGAATGGAAATATTGCTGATAAGCATCATCATATATAAAAATTTTCTATAGTTCTACTCCGAAGAACATATTCGGAGTAGAACAATTCGGAGTAGAACAATTTTCTACTCCGAAGAACATATTCCGAGTAGAAAATCATAATTTTCACCCAAACGATAATTCGAGTTTTGCCACACAAGTTAAGTGACGTTGATGGATGGAGAAGTTATAATGGCTTTGGAGCGCTGCTAACTTCACCGGCCACAACTTCTTATTGCATTTTGGGGCGAACAAAGACATCAGTTTCTCATGGCCAAGCTGTGGCTATGGATATCACAAAATGGAAAATCTGAATTAACGACTTTAATGAGGACCGAAATTTGTGTAAACTCGAAAGAATTTGTGTAAAATTTAACACAAACTCTCAATAAATGACTTTAATGACGGCTGAAATTTGTGTAAACCCAAAAGAATTTGTGTAAAATTTAATTTGTTATGATTTATGCCGACCTCTTCGCGTATTTGGAATTTATAAGCGTCAAAAACTGCCAGCAGTTTTATTAAAGAGATTTTGGTCCTGCGTCGTGAATTAAATTTCAACTCCGAGTGATAAAACTGAAATGGGTTCACATTTCAAACTACAATAAAATAACCATATAGAGTGCTTGGATATCAGTATCTTGGAATGGTTCATGGTTACCGTAATGAAGAATATAAATGAAGGAGTTATATTTCAGAAAATCAAGACAAACAAATCAGCGTCAAGACAGGAAAACTTTTGGATATGTTTTGACCTCACGGAAGCTATGTCTTGCGCTTTGACTCGGTGGCATTGAGTACATAAAGAAACGTTACGTTGGCTGTGAAAATATCCCCTGTCAATATCCTAGAAGCTCTAAGTCGAATTTGGATAAGAAAAAGAAACCAAATTTAGTTGAGGAGCTCAAGGTCAGGTATGCTGAGAAGAAATTCTGGTTGACGATCCAAAACACGACAGCAAATTCAATGCCAGCATGTATGTTGAAACCATTCTCACAATGCATAAATGAAGGTGTACTTCGTAGATGGTGTTAACTTTTTTCCATGCATAGAATTGAAAAAGTATGGCATTAAATCTTTCGAAGTCGATTTCGTTTATCTAAATAATACAATATTTTAGAATAAAAAAATTGTCTTAGCGTTAACTCCTTGTTGAAAATAAAAAAGAGAGGAATCTTCAATTAAAATTAAAATAAAAAAACGATTTTTCAATTTATGAGAAAGAAACTTTCGCAAGCCATAATCAGGAATGATGTTACAAGAAACTAATAAGCTTTGTCTCGCAAGTCGGATTTGGCTTCAATTTTTGATGGCCTTGAGACTTGACTGGACAATTAATATTTTCCGTTCACACATTGAAACAGACGGCATTTCAATTCAGACAAATGTAATTGAATTTTCAATATACAACCTACAAGTTTAGCCAATTGTATAGAACAAGAGATTCCTTTGGACACAATTGTTATTTTGATCTAATTTGACACACGGCGATTGGCAAATGTCTTTAAAAAAGCGACGTCTGTCATTAAAAAACAAAAGCCCAGGCTATTGAACCATAATTATCACTGAAAAAAAAAATCCAACACCTGGTGACGCGAGACTGACACAACTGAAGCCTCATCATCATTCCTCTCTCGTGTGACAAGTCAGCGAGAAAATCAAGAAAAATGAGGATATTGCCGTGTCGCGGATATCAGGTTATCTTGCTACAGTAACGAAGTTAGTTCACGGCTTCGTTGCCTGCAATTTCCTATTTGCAAGAAGAAAATACTTTCTGCAATACAAGCGCCAGCACTTACGCCCGTCACGACAGCTTCATCGCAAAAATGCGCATGCAAGCGAAACATCATGAACATTTCGCCGAGACGCACAGCATGAATTTCGTTTGAGCGCGACATGCAAGGTGTCGTACGTAATGCGCTAGAATTTCGAGTACGTTTCGGAATTCGTGTTAAAAAATTTTTAGATTCAAACTTATATCAAATAACCTAATAAATAGTTTTTTCTTTAATTCAAATTATCAAGTCTCTATTTAATGCCGGAATGATTTGAGTATTCAGGTGGCTGACGTGTGCTTTATTATTATTGTCCACCAGAAGAAGAAATAATTATAATAAAGGAGATCTAACACATCGACAATTAAGGAGATTGAGGTCTCAGGACTTGACCTAGTCTTACCTGATAGAATATACACAAAAAAGTTAAGAAAAAAAAGTTAAGTGTAAGATTAGATGTTGCAGTGCTGATATAGTAAAAGTTAATACGTACTATAATTCGAGAACGGTTATACTCGTTACTTGTTTCTCTAATCCCTCTCTAAAGTTCGGAGCGTCAAGGATATTACTCTATATTCTCAGGCTATCGTCCACACAAGTGCCTCAGTGGCACAGTTTTATTTTCTGGCATCAGGAGTGTTTCCTGCATGTAAAATAAGAATTTAAAGACTTCCAAAATCTGAGAGCAAATACAAAACAGTTTCGAACTTCTTTCGTTATGAAAATTGTTTAGAGAGTAGCTAATTTTTTATCCGATCGAGTGACCCCTAGGCTAACTTTTATAGCCCCAGCGAGTCTAGGGCAAGCTTCTGCTTGCGATCAACTTAAATTTGGATATAATTTAAAATTCCAATAGGAATAACTGGAAGCTCCAGAAATAGCTTATGCTGGAAGTGAATAACCTTAACGTTAAAAAAAATTAGGTTAAAGAACGCATAGACGGATGAACGTGACAAATAACGCCCACGATTGAAAACTTTGGCTCTAGAGACCGTTTTACTGAGGTTAGGTCCAGCCAGGTCAAGTTTTTTTTATATATTTTTTGCAATTTAGAAAAAAAATTAATTAAAGTCCGGTATTAATTTTAGATAACTATAGATAAAAAATCTACGGAAATATGCTCCGATTTTTCAAGAGACCATATTTATGAGAACTGCCCCCTGCAGCGCATGCTTAACACGACTGCGGAAGGAATTGAACTCGTATCTATATTACAGAGTTCATCCACTCCAAACATGAATGCCACAGAGACTAAAAAATGGCTGATATACGACCGCAACAACACCCAGATGCGATGTAAATATAGTTTTCCACCAACTTGTTTTTCTATAAAAAATTCATTTCACTTGAACTGAGAGGTTCATTCTAAGAATTTAATCCATAATAAGTATTATGAGATTAGAGTATTTTTCCGTGTAATTTAATGTATTTTCGAACGGATAAAAAAGCAATAAATATTCGATGTAGAAATTTCTAACATGACGTCTGAGGTGAAAGGTCGATGGAATGCAAAGCCTCTTTTTAGGCATGCACGGTTTAATTTCTGACTATCAAAATTATTCGTATTATCAAGTTATTGTTCATCAGACAGCGTTGCCTCACCAACACTGTCCTTCACCAATAAAAATAACACGCAGAGATCGTCATTTCTAGTTCATTTGCAGAATTTCGGTGTAAACAATGACACAGGCCGTCGAGTCTATGCGTTGTGTGGACAGAGCGAGACACGGACCACAGACCAAGTAAACACTCCACCTTGTGGTCTGTGATGAGACCGCATCCAATATGCCGAGGCTATTTTTGACTTGTTAGCGCATTTTCTCATTTATGGAAAAAATGCACTATTGTGCTCGCCATGTCTGTCTGTCTGTCCGTCCGTCTGTCCGTCCGTCCGTCCGTGACCTCAAGTAGATGTGTATAAGAGACAGATTGTAATAACTTGAGACATGATCTGGTTTCGAGCTTGTCTCAGGTGGCAGGAAGAACGGCTGCTCAATGTCATTGAAGTCAATCCAATTAGTCCAATGTAATCCCAAAGATGAAGAAGTCTACAACCTTCTTTGTGTCTCTTATACACATCTAGATGTGTATAAGAGACAGGACTAGTTGTTTTGANCATCCAATGCCGAGGCTATTTTTGACTTGGTTTTTATTGCATGGAAACTCCGGCATGTCCGGCCAAGACAGCTGATTATATGCACTTAGTTCAGCAAAATGGCGCAAGATCATTCATAATGGAAAATTATTGTGTCATATTGTACAACAATAACATGTGAGTCACTTCCTGTGACCAAAAAAAAAAAGGCCAACGCACACTGATATCATTGTGACAAAGAAGCTTATGATGGGAAATTAAACTTTAATAACATTTTTCACTTGAAAAAGCTAGGCGAACAGCATCATCATTAATTTTAGATCGAAGCATTTTCATAGAATGTGATTACATTCTAATTCATCAGATTATATTTATGAGCTCCTATCGAACTCGTGATCAAATTAATTAAGAATACGAAAATGTGTTCACTTCTGTCGATAAGAGTAAGGGGCACATACCTGGCTAAGGTGCTGGGGGTGATGGACCAGCGCTGGGGGATGCCCAGGTGAGTCATCATCGAGATGACGGCGAGGGGGGATGAAGGCTCCGGCAATACGCGCGGGAAGAAACTGCAAACGATAATACGCTAATTATGTGTAAATTAATATATAACAATAATAGTTATAAATTATTAATACTACTATACGCTATACTAATACTATACTAATATTGATACTACTATACTACTATACTATACTAGTACTTATATTATTAGTCTGCTTATATCGCAAGTTCACAAGGAATTTAAAAGCAAAGAAAACGCCAAGAAAAATTCCAAGAAAATTCGACATACTATACTAATACTATAAATTATTAATACTTTCAAGCTAAACTGTTCACATCATAACGCAGCCATTAACGTAATATTTATTTTGAGATGACGAGATGACAAAATAAATCAAATTTGCATGCTGTCTTGAAGCAAACTTATGAGAAAAATGTAAGGCTTCTATTGATCCTAAAGTTTGTAAAACAAACCAGGATAAAGCAATCATACATTTTTGAGGAATATCTGAAAATACTGTTCTGAAAATAATAATCTGAAAGCTAAAAATTAGAAACTTTATCCCAGTGTAAACTTTATCACAGAAGTGCAATTTGATTTTTGTTAAAATGCCACAAATGAAGAAAATCGAATAAAATTTATAAGAAAGCTCAATGCAGATCAAGGTGTTAAAAAAATTTGGTGAACTGGCGTGATCGGTTGATAAAATGCTTAAATTACACCTATTCGAAATCAATAGATTAATAGCTAAGGTTCAAAGTGTCTGACCTCCTACCTGCAAACAGTAGCAACCCACTTCTAACAATGATTGCAGTAGCAATCAACATCACTATTGTACTGTACTGCCGCAATCAACGGCCTCTGGAATCATGGCGGACTCAATGACATCGGCCAAAATTGATCGTGGCTTTAGACAAAGAAGTCGTCAAGCCTCTATTATGTTGACATTATGGGCACAATAGGCGAATAATTGCAGGAGATGGTGAATAGGCGAATAATTGCTGGTTTAGCATAGGTGTTGTTTGTTCTAGCATAGACGTCGTCAGTCTTGGCATATGTCCTTTGTTTTAGCATAGACGTCATCTGTTTTTATTCTTCTCTCGTGTCTTTTTTAGCCACTTGTAACGTGCCCTCGAAGTTCGATCCGAACGAGACGCCACGACAATCTCTTCGTGGAATAATAATAATAATAATGGCGTTGAAATGCCCTTGTATAAACCCGCCCTCGTCCCATATATGAATTAAACCTGACAGCCCTTACAACCCCTCAGTCAGAGAGGGGAAATACAATCATTTCCAGAGAACACATAGTTTTAGAAGACTTTTCGACAGGCCTAGATCTTAAATAAGTCGATTAGATATAACTGCAACCAATATTATCTGGGGATAGAGAATCAATCATGTTTTAAACGTATTTTAGAGACCAGTCTAGAAAAATGGGATTCATGAAGATCATAATTTTAATAAAAACGCCTCTCTTGCCTCTAATTGGAAGGTAATTATTAAGGAGTAAAATAATCAAAAAAAATTTTCGCATATGAATATTTGAAATATTTCGCAAAAATTTCCAGTATATTTCCATAATCAAGAAAATATTATCTATCGCTCAAGAAACTTTCAATGCACATTTCCTCCGAAAATACGACCCAAGTTTACCTCCGCCATCATCTAGTTACCTGTAGTTCATTAGGCGCTTTTACCGAGCCTACTGAGCCTATGATTGCCTTAAGCCCAAAAGTGCACAACTGGAACTTTTTGTAAAGAACGGAGCAAAATTTCCAAAAGTCTCTAAAGTTAGATAGCTTCTAGTTCCGCGAGACCGACCTAGTTGGACGAGAGTTTAAAAATTTCAAGTAAAATTGCGAGCCCCGGCGCATCTGAAAATGCATTGGAACCGGATACAGAACATCAGTTTTATATGCAAATCTAAATTGGCAGCTCGGGGACAGCAACGGTCGTTTCTTCCACGTTTGGGCAAAATAACAGATGTCAAAACGTGAATAATAGCTTTTGAATGTATTATTTTTAGGATGAATATATATCCTGACACTAGTTGTCGGAAAAAGTAATGTTTTAAATTCGAAGTAATTAAATGAAAATTTACTGCACTCGGTCGAAGAATATGCATTATGATTGGCTTCAAATCGGTATTTGCATAGGACAATGACCGAGCCGAGTAATTTACGTCAGGGCATGAAAGTTTTTATAGCCTCAGATGTTCTAGAAATAATTTATAACCCTCTCGTTGAAAAAAAAAACAGAAAATAATATGTTCTTCATATCAAGCTATTATTTCCAGAGTCTCGTCAAAATATAAAATGGGCTTCAGAACTTCCTTGAAGATGAGACAGCCTTTAATATTGACCGAGTATACAAATATTTCAAGAATTGAGCTGTAGACGATCGAGACTAATTTCCGTTTGGTAAACGTTGAAGGAAAAATCAGAAAAACGAAAATGACGTAGCGGATATTATAGTAAAAAATATTATTTCCCCCTGAACTAATTAGTTGACTTGGAAAAGTAGGCGTAATGAGGGCTTGTAACGCAATATAAGAGAGACGCGGGTATATCAAGAGCTTACACGGGCAGACTAATTTATATAGAGAAGGAAATGAAAGTATACTAGGTAAAAAAGGAAAACTACAAGTGATCAGTAAGCATGCATGCATAATGAAAATTTTTAAATGAAATGAGCGAGTTTCAAAATCATTTTCACATACATAAGAAAAGCTCAAATTCAAGTGTACTCTTTTGCGTAAAAAACAAGCATTCATGAAGAAATAAGCTTCAATTAACACGTTGACAACGATTGCTTCATCTTGTACTATTATTTCATTTTTTTGTACTTTTTTTTAAACCTGCAGGGTTGCCAGACGGTCATTTTTTCCGGACAAATTCCATGATTTAGTTTTTTTCGATTGCGTTGGCCGGCTAAAATTTATGATAGTGGTACTTCCTAAATAAATTTAAAATAGTGCTAAAATGAAATAAATGGAATTTTTATAGCAGAACCAAGGACTTGAGCAGAACCTACTAATAAACTAGTAGTATATTTTGAGTTATCGGCCTTTTTTGGCCTTTTTTATTCTCGGATTTGGCCAATTTTAGGCAACCTGGATTATGTACCACTACGTCCTGGAGAAATACATTTCGTGGTACGCATATGTACCACTTTGTAGTCAACGTGTTAAGCGAATGGTATACCAGCAAATTGCTCTTGATGAATATCAAATGAATTACCTGAATGAGAAGAAGTCGGGGTGCAGTTGGGCAGGTTCAGGAACAGCCGTGCGCGTCAACTTGTCTACTTCTTCTTTGGTCACCTGAGGACGAGAAATGAAAACAATCAGTAGATGATTATATTTTCTTCTTATATCAATTTTATTAAGTACTTATATTATCAGTCTGCATATATCGCAAGTTCACAAGGAATTTAAAAGCAAAGAAAACGCCAAGCAAATTCACCATATCGATATTGAAAGCGTTTCAGAGTCGAACATTTTTAGATTGTAGAACTGATGGAGCTGGAATCCGAAACGTTTTCTATAATGATACAGTTTTATTAAAGATTAGTTTATCAGGATGTTTTTACTCTGGTAACTTTCTATTCCCTATTGACTTATCCCATCATCGTTATATGTTATTGTTCTATTGATTGTAATACCATCTATGTCGCCTGTGAAGCTTTTTAGCTTATATATGGGTCATTCACAAGGAAGCATTTTCTGTTTTTTTTTCTCAAAATTTTTAGATATTCTCTTGTTATGAATTTTTGTGTGCTCCTGTGTGAAGAAAGAATAAATAATATTTTGCGTCATAAACGTAATTTCCCCCTTGACTCATGTTTTAAGTTTCGACGAAAAATCCGGTTGATTAACGTTCATAAATAGAAAAAAATATTTAAATAAAACAAATACAAAATAATTAATTATCATTATGTCTAATACAAATGTTACAATTGCACAGAAAAAGAATTGTCGCCAACACTCCCCGTTCTTTCAATAATCCAGCAGCGAACGGTGCTTTGAAAAATTCATCTACAATCGGTAATTATTCTCACCAAGGTTTACTGAACACAAAAAGATCGTCCTTGGAATGACCAACAACAAGGCTGCGTATGTAAATTATATGAAGGCCATGACAATAAATAGCGATGCAGATACCAACTCTGTATGAAAATAAATAGCGATGCAGATACCAACGCTATACATCGGTAAGGATACCCATAGAGTCAGAAGCTGTTGACGCGAAACGAGTGAAGAAATTCTGATCGTATTGCACTTTTGAAAGTCTGAATAATTTCGTTTTTAATATCCGAATAATATTTGACATATATTCGCTAATTGGGACCGTTTCATTCATTCATTTAGTGATCATGCGAAAGCGAAGCAATTAATTAATTATTAAAATAAATATTAAATTATTAAAATATTTATTAATTAAAATAAAAACATTAAACAATTAATGTTCAAAAATAGGTGGATAGTAATTGAAATTATCTTGCGCTTACTATTCTAATTAATAACTAATAACCTTAATTGGAGCGACCAATGCATGTGTTTGGTCCTAACATAGGAGGATTCAAATAGAATCATTCGCTTCACATGTGGCACCGTAGGTCTAGAAATTTTATTTTCTAGGCCCCAATCACTCACGCCAAAACATGGACGAATTTTTGAAAGGCTGAGGTGAAAAATATTGCTGGCCTCTCCCGAAATAGCAGCTTAATGACCCATAGAAGAGCATTAGAAATTCGGCGACACTTTTACCGACGTCGAAGTCCCAAAATAATCTTCTAAAGAGAATGCCCAACAGGCATACAAGTTTAAAAACAAGTGTTATCTTTCGAATAAATGATATTCTAAATGTTCTGTAATAGATGTGACTATTTAAGTAATAGCGTGCATTTATATCCGCTACTCGAGCAACTTAAAACGCACTCAATGTTCCCGACAAGTCCCTTTATTCAAACACAACTCTTATTAATTACCAGACGCTGCCTTGAGAATAAATGAAGATGAGGGAGCCATTACAATCCTTTTATGTCATCTTATAACACCATAAGCAAGAGTGCGCAATAGACATCATATCACACACAACGTGATAACCAGACTCGGCTTCATGTTACACACAAGATGATAACAGGACACAGTATCATGTCGCATTCAAGATGATAATATAATAGATCACTATCTGAAACGCTAGTAAACCTTCTGGACGTAGTGACAGCGCGTTGGTCTGTCAAGGCAAGACCAATATTCACCACCGCCGCTGTAATCCACCACTTATTTTTTTTTGTGTCGCCAACCATAGCTGGATTCGTCAACCATGTGACGGGCCTAGAAAACTAGCCTTGATTATCGTGCTGCCACCGGCTCTGCCTTCCGCCTGAACTTTGTCCTCGCAAGTTGAATTATGTACCAATAAGTGTTGACCAGCGTAGCAGGAGGCTTCAACTGGGCGGCGACCGATTGGTTGGAAGTCCCGGCGTATTCACCACCAGCACAGCGCTACTCAGTTTAATTTTTTTGGATTTGACTTCTTGAGTCGCCTGAGTCTAGCGTGGAATAACAATAGGTTTCCATATCGATCAAGAACCGATGATGTTATATGGTTGGACTCAGCCGAAACATATTTTCTCATCATTTTAAATAAGGGTTTTATCTTATACCTAGCCGCATTTTTTGCATTATTCCTGATTTTGTGTTCATTGCAATATTTTTCATTACATATGGTGCACATGTATTTCATCCTTAACTTGAAGTAACGTTTTACAAATTGAACTTTCAAGGATAATTAAGATTTCGATAGGGAACGAGTTAGTTCTCTTCAAACAACAGCACCACGCCTCACGCAAGATGATAACAGGCCACAGCATCATGCCTCTTATAAGATGATAACAGGCCGCAGCATCATGCCTCTTATAAGATGATAACAGGCCACAGCAGCATGTAACACACAAGATAATAACATGACACAGCAGCATGTAACACACAAGATAATAACATGACACAGCATCATGTCACACACAAATGATACATGACTCGGAATCATGTCGTATAACAAGGAAACGTGCAAAAATTGCTCATACTATTTTTTTTACTTCTCTAGCCCAGATCCAATAACTCCTCTGGCCTAAACTCTATGTACTATTTTGCTCTGAGGCGCAGTTGAACGTGAGACTAATCGCCTAGCTTACATAAGTGAAGCTGATCTTGTCTGTGGGATCAAAGTCGTCTTTAACAACCTCGCTGCAAGGAGGTCGTGGAGGAGGCCTGGCCCAGATTTCGGGGTCGAATAGAATCCTACGTTGATGCTAAAGTCGGGTTCAGAAATAGCTGAAGAAAGTACTGATCCTGATAAATATTCATTATTCGAATAGTTATTATTTTTGTGCAAATCTATTTCGTNAGATGTGTATAAGAGACAGACTTAAACGCACTCAATGTTCCCGACAAGTCCCTTTATTCAAACACAACTCTTATTAATTACCAGACGCTGCCTTGAGAATAAATGAAGATGAGGGAGCCATTACAATCCTTTTATGTCATCTTATAGCCGCCATGGTTTCCGGGAACCAGACGGTACACTTTACGGTACAGAC
This sequence comes from Hyalella azteca, assembly GCF_000764305.2. Taxonomy (NCBI): domain Eukaryota; kingdom Metazoa; phylum Arthropoda; class Malacostraca; order Amphipoda; family Hyalellidae; genus Hyalella; species Hyalella azteca. The sequence continues at coordinate 56,157 of NW_025932772.1, forward strand.
AGAGTTAATAATTATTTTAAAAGGTTCCAGTTTATTGTATTTATATGTTATTTAATATAAAATTATATAGTTCCTTGTATCCTAGCATATAATAATATGCGTTTAAAAATTATATTTTTAAAGACACTTCTAAAGAGGCGCAGTATCTCCGATGTTACACATGTACACTGAATTTTTAATTTTATTTTTAATAAAAAAAATTATTTGTCAGTTTTTAATTAAAAATGTACATTTTTTTTAATTATTTATTTTGTCAAGTGATCCAAGCATTGTCTCCGACTTTACGCAAGTGTGAAAATTTCAGATCTTTTGGACAATTAGAGGTGTGCTAAATATTGATAATACGATTTGATTCATGGCAGAAAACAACAGGAAGTGAAGTTAAAGAGAAGTGTAGTAAAAATGACTTAAAACTAGTTAATAACATTCATAAAAATAGATAAGCAAACAACTGAGATCTCGAAAGAAAAAGAGAAAGCTAACGACAAAACCCGAAAATTTGTGGTCACAACACTCATTTAAATTAAAATTTAAGACGACTTTTACTCCTTTGCAGTTGCTTACATACTGCAGCATTGCAAAGGTTGGCCATAAACTGTCATTTCAATATAAGAAAAATTTGACTTTTGTTAAGTATATCCTAACTGTCACTCGATTAATTATTATTGAAAAATAATAATTGGAAGAAAGTTTTGTAAGAAACGATTAACAGATTAAGAAATCATATGTTTCATTATAAACGGATTTAGGAGATTAGAGGAAACGGAGAAAAAAATAGATATGTTTTACAAATAAGATTTATGTTATGTGCGGGGACTTGAGAGCAGCAAGAGTATCGGTCAAACATGAATGTGATCATTAAGCGAATTGAATATCAGTAATCCCACAAAAATAATGCATTTTAGTGTGACGGTTTTCATAAATAAATTTGAACTTGGGCTGCTAAGGATATTTGAATATGATTATAATAATTCAAGTTCAATATCTGTTAAATTGCAACAATTACAAATTAATGATCTAAAATCAAACTGAATTAAATATCTCATTACATCACAATAAACTAATGCAAATAAGTAAATAAAAATACAGAAGTAAGGAATAAATTTCTCAAGACGAAGTAATTCAAGAGTGGAGAAGTACAGTACATTGAGTACGGAGAATAACATACAAATTAACTTGCTATTCACGAAAATCAAAGTTTTTAACCTACATTCTAAAGTTAACGGGCTATTCGCAGGCAAGATGTATCACTCTGAACTACAGTTATAAAATTATCCCAGTCCGTTTATGATCTAATTTTACGGGTCAAGTCCCTGCCAAGTCTTCAATTCTCACAAATTCTCATTAATTACATGAACGAGAACACACTAACATTGAGAAATTTGTCAGTGCTCGGCCCGATGAATAAATTTTAAAGTTCTATGAGACGAAGGCTGCGGACCAAATCTTGCGTAGAAACGAAGCGACTGTTCGATGACCGTGTCCGAAAATAAGGAAAAAAATGAATGGATCATATTTTCCAGTGACAAGAATTTACCTACAGTACTAATACCCCATTTCTCCGGGCCAAACTGGTGAAGGATTACTGACACAAGAGCGAAAAATTATCAATATATGGACAAAGCCTCACTCATTTCTTTAAGTGAAGAATTTCATTTAATAAGTGACCAAAAAGGCCATAAAATGTATTGAGAACGCGTCTAAAACAAACGGGCTTCCGCATACATTTTGAAAATTAGGTCAACATCATTACTAGCTCTAGAAAGACTTGTCGTATGCAGACACTTTAATTTTTAAAGCATGGTTTCGTTAATTTCCGCTGTAAATGGGATCATTTAGAATTTTGCCATCAAATCCTTTATCCAGTACAGTTTCTATTTCCTTGAATATTGCAAGGGGCAATGTGCGCCGGACTTATGGAAGCGGTGATATAATAGTGCCTGTTGATTTTATAAGCATGATTAAGGTGCTGAATATTCAACTGCTGTAGCTGAAAATTTTTTAATTAAAGCGAAATCAGGCCACGTTTAATTATGCCACCATTTCCGGAGAAAAGTGAATAGCGCAGAAACTGTATTCAGGTCATCAAACATTCAGCATTAAAATTGCTTAATATTTAATGGCGAAAATAATTATATTAAATGGTCCATCTGGATTTTAATTCAGGAATCATGGATACGATAAAAAATTCGTTAATGTTATAGACAAATGAAACATCATATATTTTAATTTCGTATTGAAGTGTCTTCTTAATAGTTAATGGCGAAAATAATTATATTAAATGGTCCATCTGGATTTTAATTCAGGAATCATGGATACAATAAAAAATTCGTTGATGATATAGACAAATGAAAGATCATATATTTTAATTTCGTAGGCAAGTGTCTTCTTAATAGTTAATGGCGAAAATAATTATATTAAATGCTCCATCTAGATTTTAATTCAGGAATCATGGATGCGATAAAAATTTTGTTGATGTTATAGACAAATGAAACATCATTTATTTAAATTTCGTAGGCAAGTGTCTTCATCAGGATTTCCTGGATAACATGCGGTACTTTGTGCGAAATAGTAGACTCTTATTAAAACACGGAAAACGAATGTGCCAAAATGAAAGTAGTGAATTATTGAAAATTTCGACTCTGCATGAACTCGTGAAACTTCAGTTGGCATCGGAAAACATGGTTAAAAATGAAATGAAGTTCTAAATATTTCTCATATAATTCGTGTGATATTAATACATTACAGGAATACATTACAGGAATACATACATTATTAATATCAATGTCACTAAACAAATTTTTTGCGACGTGAAAACACCATCGTTTCTTCACTATATTTGAAATACCAGTGAAATTACCATTGCCTTTTATAATGTAAGCTCAAACAAATTCGAAGTAGCAATGAAGCCAAATTTGGCACATGACCATCTGCTGACATGTCACATACTACATATCGGCAGCTGCTCTTAACATCAAATCAAAACATCAAGTCAAAAAGATAAAATAAAAATACTCTGCCTCTGAAAATACAAACAAGGGATCGTTTTTGAGTCTCGAGCACGTAAAACTACACAACTAGGCTGAATTAATTAAAATTGAGAATAACTTGTTCAAAAAGAAAGTTACCATTTGAAAAAGACCTAAAGATTATTAATTGACAAACAGCAGGTTCATAAACGAAACCCCGGTGCGAAACAAAACGAACAAAACGACACTCCACAGACGAAAATACGGCGCGTAAAGGAGACAAGGGATGAAGAGAGATGAAAATACGGTGCGTAAAGGAGACAAGGGATGAAGAGAGATGAAAAATACGGTGCGTAAAGGAGACAAGGGATGAAGAGATATGAAAAATACGGTGCGTTAAGGCTGTCTCTTATACACATCNTGAAAAATACGGTGCGTTAAGGAGACAAGGGATGAAGAGAGATGAAAAATACGGTGCGTAAAGGAGACAAGGGAAGAAGAGAGGACGGCGCAAGAATCACCAAAACTAAGGGCCCGCTGCTCGAGAATCAATTTAGGAATTTCTGGAAGAGAGGGAGCGCTTGAATGGCTACTAGGAACGAAAGATTCTATGGGTTTTTAGTGCAAAATTTCGACGAATTAGAAAATAACTTGACGGAAATAACAAACTTCCACAAAAATAGGGAGAGTGTGATGTCCCTTGCTGAAAATTTCAAATGAATGCTCGGAAAGGAAAGTTTTTGTAATGTCATCCATGTCTAAGATACATTTCAGTCCATCTGACAGATGTTTAAATAAGTTGAACCTCGAGGAAAAAGAATTAACTAATTGGAGAATTAACAAATCGACAGTTTCAACGGGTGCATGCAATTCTTCTTACTAATATTTAATTATAAAACATAATATATAAAAAAAAATTATATTTTTGAGCTACTCAGCAAGGCAGACTAAGGCAAGTGCTTTAATATTGATGACAAAAATGTGTGATTGGTGTTAATATTGCATTATAAAGATGTGCATATAATGATTCTATAAATATCGCTTGAAAATTATATGCGTATCCGGTAAGTAATTTTGCTTGAAAAGGGGCGAATGTACAGACACCGTCAATCTTGCTTGCAAAGGATATATTTGTGGACACACGGTATTGCTTTGCCTGACAACATTATGCATGCACTGCCTGCCGCTGTTTACATTATTTAAATAAGATTTATGTGTGCCCGTGGACAGACAGAAGAGGTCGTCGGCCTGGCAGCCATTATTCAGGGAACATTTTACGCCTGCGAGACGCGAGTGTCTGCGTCACTGCGCCTGCTGGGTGTAGGGAGGCTCGTAATGGGGCGTCGGAGTGCAGTCTGCTTTGCAGAAATAATATACCTGAATTTATAATATACGTGGATATAAAATATGCGGGGATATATAATATAAGTGGATAAATAATGTACGTCGTTATATAATATACGTAGATATAAAATATACGTGGATATGTAATATACCTACGTGGATATATAATATATGTGGATATATAAAATAAACGTGGATATAAAATATACGGAGATCTAAAACATACCTGTATGTGGATATAAATATACGGAGATATAAAATATACGGAGTAATAAAACATACCTGGATTTATAATATATGTGGATGTTAATGTACGGGTATATAATATTTACCTGTGCCTCCACGCAGTGTTAATATCAACAATACGCTTGCGCTGCCTCGACAAGTCGAGTCGAAATAATTTATCCTATCAATTTGCTTGAAAAATTTCCATATAGATTGTAATCAATGAAAATAAAAAACACAGAACAATAGGTTTAATTCAAAATATACTTGGAGCGGAATGCTCAGTTTTAGTAAAAATGAAAATCTCCTGAGTGAACGCTTAATAGAAAAATTGTAAAAATTGCAGTGTGGAGCTGAGCTACTGTGACACATTTTTGTAATTTTGTTTCGAAAAATATCAAGAATAATTATCATTATTAAAAAAAACATAACTAATCTGAGACTACCAGGAATTTTCTGTTTTTGTTAGAAACTAAATTAAATTTTATGTTTTCAATTTAAAGAAATTAATTTCATTAAGTAAGGCGACTTGAAATTACTGCTATTATTTTTACCGCAATTATTTGTCATTACTCGTGAACAATCCAGGCAACAGATTAAAAATTCTCATAGGGGTATAATTTTCACACAAAATTGGAAGTGGAATTTTTCAGATACCAAGTCACGGACTGACTGAGATGGTTCGAGCAGAATAAAATTTCAAGCAGAAATGTAACAGTTGATTTGTTCACTCTAAAGCAAACAACTTCACCGAAAAGCGTTACGTCAACACACGCAACATCAAAAAGAATTGAATTCATTGCATCGCTTTGATCATCGGAATAAAATGAAGGTAAGCTTTGGATACGCTTGATCTTAACGACTAGTTTTAACGCAAAAGAGTTATTTTGAAAACAGTTGCATAGGACAAGACAGAAAGACACAAACGCACAGCAATCGCAGATAAAAGTAAATAAAAGATACACATTACCAATAAACGTAGCGTAGAAACTATAATTTTAACGAAGTCTTTTAGATCAATACGTTTTTGACTCGATCAATATTAGTTCAATGAAAACTGTGCCTGGATAATATATATTTACAAATGACAATTACATACAAGCAAGTTTTCCAGTCCAGCCAATTTGTGACTCATTGGCTATATCCTTTATTTTTAGGTGCGAGCTTCAGTCATTTTTTCAAGCTCTTACCCAAATCCTATTTGCACGTCAATCCTATTTGCACGTAGTCAAATCCTATTTGCGACTACGTGTAAATCCTATTTGCACGTAGTCGCAATTTGGTCATAATAAAGAGTGCCTTTCATATTTGACTTTCCTGTAGTATACTTGAAGTTTCCAGTTGGCGCAATGAACTCTTTGATTCAATAGCGCTTTTGAACTATTTCTGGTAGTAATATTATAGGAACATTTCAAATAGCGAACTATAGACGACTGAGTTTTTTAGGATAGAATACTCAGTTACTTATTCAGTCCTTTAGAATAGCGACTGAGTTCTTTAAAAATCTGTAAACGTATCAAGGCAGTCATGTGCATTTCATGCAGTGTTCCTGAAGTAATTTTCCTGGCGATCTCGAGGCCCTTTCTAGCTGGAACAGCGAAGTCAAATTTTAAGCAGACTAACTGTGAATTTCAGGCAGCGCTTTTACCGCATTCCTCACAGTCTAGGATTCATTCCAAACATTCTTGGCTTGAGAAAGATGTTTGGCGTGCGGTAGACAGTATTTTAAACGTCTTATGTTTCATGTTAAATATCGTAAATATATTAGAGGGATATCGTAATTTTCGGGACATAGCGTTTGCATTTACAAGTAGCTACATCCCCTGAAATTAACTAATTTCCGACCCGACAACGCCCTGTGTCAATGAAGAGCTTTCAATTTCCGCTTAATTTCAATTTCAATCAGTTCCGGGTTACGGGTTGCACGAGTTTAACAGGAAGCAAAAAGATCGCAAGGTGACTAAACAGCTCATCATGCAGGATCGTCAGAAGGATTCCAGTTAAATTTTTGAGATGACACCGGCGCGGGGCTTAGCCGAGCCTGCGCGCTTTAGCCTGACGGTGTGTGTGGTTAATTGGTTAACCTCATGATTGAACTATATAAGGTTGACACACGAGAAGTTCTGCCTTTTAGTTCAGTTTTCCTGTTACGTCACTGAGAACGAGAAATGTAAACAAACCTTTATTTCAATGACGGATTGGTTGACTGGTTTGATGGCATTTCGGTGATTGGTTAATGCCAGTGACGTCACTGAGATCAGTGACGTCACAGGCAAAGAACACGCTCCATCCACGAAAATGAGCTTCTCATAGGTCAACCTTATACTAGTTCAACCATGGGTCAACGTAGCTGGTAAGGTGTAGGTGTAGCATATATAAGGTCAACCTGACTAAGGCAGGGACTTAATTTCCTGCGCTCGAAACTCGGAGCTGACGTCGACGTTTATCCGGTGGGAGCACTTAGCGATAGTCTATTTGAATCTTCTACATTTTTGATAGTTAAATTCGTTAGAAAGTAATCGATATCGCAAATGAAAATACGATGTGCATGTTTGAAAACTACAGCTATCTAGCCTGCCATTGTTTTTAGTGAGGTGTCGGTGATCTCAGCGGGAGACGAAAAATAATATAATTTCACATTTTTGTGGCGATGTCGACGAACGGTCAAACACAGCTGACGCGCGCTCTGCCACAGCCGGCCTAGAGCAGGCGTTGAGCAGGTTCTGGGCGGGGAAGCTCGCTGAGAGATCTGAGTCCGCAGGACAGAGCCCGCCAGGGGAGTTGCTTGGAGGTTAATTAGCGCTGCTCCTCGGCTCGTGATATCGTCTCTAATGCGACATTGCTGCTCTATTGCGGCTTTGTGGCGTCTCTACATCGGCTCTATTCCCTGCTCCAAATTTTAACTGGAATGGAGGTGATGTTTTCTGAATTTTTTTTACTTCTCTAGCCCAGATCCAATAACTCCTCTGGCCTAAACTCTATGTACTATTTTGCTCTGAGGCGCAGTTGAACGTGAGACTAATCGCCTAGCTTACATAAGTGAAGCTGATCTTGTCTGTGGGATCAAAGTCGTCTTTAACAACCTCGCTGCAAGGAGGTCGTGGAGGAGGCCTGGCCCAGATTTCGGGGTCGAATAGAATCCTACGTTGATGCTAAAGTCGGGTTCAGAAATAGCTGAAGAAAGTACTGATCCTGATAAATATTCATTATTCGAATAGTTATTATTTTTGTGCAAATCTATTTCGTGAAGGCATAGAAACGAGGAATTTGCCGCATGTTTTCTAAGCTGTCACACGAAGGTATATTTCTGAAGCGTACCATGGTGGGTTCAGTGATACACATATTTATCATTGCACAAGGATTCTACCCCATATGGTCCCTTGCAACTCCATTTCCTAGGCTACAAAAGTGAACATAAATTCGGTCAAAAAAACGTTTGATGAGGTCCCAAGCACACAAAATATTCAGCGTAGCAAGCAGGTGTCAAGGTTAAGACTGTAAACTCTGCTGTTTATTTCGCATGTGTTCATCAGGGCGGTAAACTTGCACGAACTTCATTATATACACCGCGAGTTATCTCACTCGCCTAGCGCAAACAAGCTCGTAAATTTTAGATGAACTTGAAACATTAATTGTGCATGAAATTCTCTGCCTCGTGTGAAATACAAAATCGTGAGGCCTACGTTGCATATTGTTTAACATAATAATTATTTTTTGGGGGGGTATTTTATCAGCTTATAGTTTGAATCACACTCGCTGCGATGATTTAACGCATGGATTTCAATATAAATAATTTCTTGACTGTATTTTCTTGAGATATATTGTATTGGTTGATTTGTATTCTGATTCTACAGTCAAAAATCATAATGTAGTCAATGCTTAACAAGAATTGTTTTGAAACTGTTTACAAATGTTCATTTTTCGGTACATGCATCAATTATTCCTACCTAATACAAAAATTATAAAAGCAAATGATGCTAATATATCCTTCGCATTCAAAAATTACATTGTCTCTTGCTTAGTAAATTTATTTTATAGTAAATGTTATTGGTGCAAAGAAGTCGTGAGCGTAGTTTTTGTAAGTTATTCGCCAGCAGATTTTATAATATTCAGTAATACAGATGTATAATATTCAGTAATATAGATGTATAATATTCGTTAATACAGATGTGCGTAATAGTTCGAAATCATTGATGCATCAATCCATTGAGGTGAAGCGAAACTAATTTCGTAAATAAGACACTGTTCTCAATTTTTTTCAATTGCCAATGCAAATAATATATCTTTGACAATTTCTCACTCAAAGTGTTTGTAGAATACTTTTTTCATTCACATAACAGAAGCAAGAACGAATGTTCGTTCACCAAGTTGATACGAAAAAAAACCAAGAATTTTGGCTGGCCGAATCACGCAGTGGTTGAATGTAGAACTTGACACTAATATTGAAAAACACAAGCTTCCGGCAGAAGATACGAAACTAGGATTATCACGTGTATTGAATCAAAATTGTAACATTGCTGGGGCCATACTTTCAAAACTGGCTAAGTGAACGTAATTATTTACGCTCTCTTTTCTTGTCTTTGATTTGTGGATTTTGTTTGAAAGGCCGTCAATGATTGGCTGATTAACTTACGATCTCTTAACTTTTTTTGAAAGTATGGGTCCAGAACTCTTACAACGAAAATAAACAACTGTTCAAAGTGAGCTGTATACGATAGAACGGTCTTCCAATGACCTAAGCTCAGGCCGAGGCTGAGAAGGCGCATAGCAACTGTTGCAACGTAATTGAAATAATTTTCTGAACACGAGCAGGCATCCAACATCTCTATTAATGACCACCTTAATTGAAGCTCTTCAAATAGCATCTCTTGATCCACAGTTTAATCTGCCGAGAACACCACTTTGCTTCACAATTAATTGCGACTGCACGGAATTTTAATGAAGAAAATGTTGAATCCTCACGTTTCCCCATCGTAGTTCAGGAACACCGCTTAATGACATCGAATATTTCCTCGGTTATGAAGAGCTCATTTAATAAGAATTTATAGTAATAACCATGCTTTAAATTGCGAGTGAAACCGTCTCATTAGCGAGTCCACGAACGATTCTAATAAAGACAATTGAAATAATGTGAAGAAATTTCCAATAATTCAAAAGCCTTTGTAACATCGAGGAATATCCAAATTAGAACAAATATTTGTAGAATATTCATGCAAGTTGAAGTCTTTTGTCTTAAAAATACGAATAATGATTGTGACATGCATAAAACCGTCACTATATAATGGCAAAAAAGTCTTACAAACACACTACAACTTCACAAATTTGGATACCGTACTCTTAGTTTCCCATTTCAATATAATTTTTCAATCGCCAAAAGCTAGGAAATATCTATCACAAAAGAATTAGAAAATAATCACGCTTAGTGCAACATGTCATGTAGTGCATCCGTACATATACGAGCTATTTCCATGCTTGTGTGCAGATAGCCATAGTTATTTATGGAACAAGCCATCTGAAAGAGGTTAGGGTAATAGACGAATAATTATTTAATTTTTTTTTTGCAGGAGCATTATGCGTGGTTCTACAGAAGTACCAGACTTAATTTAATTAAGCCTCCCGCTACATACAAAATAAATATCGTTACGTAAAATCGAACAGAAATGCATCATGTGCAATGAGCAGATACAGTAACATTATTAGAGTATATATTACCACTTGAAATGAGTAAGACAACAGAAAATTAGTTATGTGAACCACGGTATAAGAACCTTGCATGGTGTTGGTATCAGGTATCCGCAGACCCAAGGCTATCCGGACATCGCCTGTATAGGAACGCAAACATAATTTCCGCTAAAGCAAACTCTGCGTGACGTCAAACGTCAACTCCATCAGCTCATCATTCTATATGCGTATAAAACAAGCAGCTTCACAAGACGAAGCAGATTGCATGAGCCAGGATATTTCGCGAGCTGAGGTCCACATGCAGAAGCTATTGCCTCAGGGGGCTACAGCATGTAATGTTGCTAGCAAGCGGCCTAGCATCATGGAATGCTTTCAGCTGGCAGTAACTCCGCATATCGCTGGGCATTTTGGAGAATTTGCTGCTGCTGAGATGGTGCCTAAATTATTATGATGCAAGTAATCTGGAGAGTTCAGTTTTAGCTTCACATTTAATTATTGATGGCGGTTTGATTAGTTGTTTCAGCTTTAAGAACAGGAAAATAGTTTTTTAGTAGGTGTTGTTATTACAGATCATTGTGCAAAAACTGGACGTGGACTTCTAACTAAAAATGAAATTTAGAAGATTTATATTACAGTTATAGTTGAGATATTGGTTTCATATTCTTCTTCACATGCCATATTGACAACAAAGTTTCAAGAGATACTGACCAAAATAAAATTATATATAGATTAAGTCAGCGTTGAAACGTTGAAAATGAAACATTCATTCATAAATATAATGTGAAGAAACGCAAAGAAAAAGACATGTTAATGAAACTTGATAGAACATGCAGGAAAAAAAACTTAAAAAGACATTAATACATCCCTACATTTTAGAGCAAAAGATTTTAAGAATACCTATGCATTCATAATGGAATCAAGATAAATTAATGGTAGAAAATTGCATCGAACACGAAATAAATTCGCATATATGCTTCTTTATTAGACGAAAAAAATTGTACTGCCGGGGATGCAGGGCAACCTTTATTATTTTTTGCTGAAGTCTTGTTATTTAAATTTACCGTTACATTCATTCATTTGCCGTTTCATTCTTTCATTTACCGTTTCATTCATTCATTTACCGTTTTATTCATTCATTTACATTACAGTTTCATTCATTCATTTCCGGTTTTATTTATTAATTTATTTTTTCGTTCATTCATTTACCGTTTATTCACATATTGAGCCACGTACGTGTAACGTAGACGAACGTTACACCTAAATTTTCGATTTCTTTTCATGACTTTAAAGCACACTATTCTCGCTCTCCCTTGTCGGCCTGTTAGTTGGGAGAAATATAAGCTGTTCTATGTAAACTTGTGCACATTTGTAAGTATCACTGGTGATCTTCCCGATCATTTTTTCCACTCGGGCGTCTCGGCCTGAGCAACGTAGTGGCCTTGACTTTCCCACTGAAGCAAATAAACTGCAATTGCACTTCAAACAATGTGAATAACTGCATGAGAGAACCTACAGCTGCACTGCACACTGCACAGAATTTTAAACGTAGGAACGTAGAACGTCATCGTTACTTTGAAAAATTATTGGGTAAGAATATTCAAATATTGACACACTTTATCACCCGTAACACGGGAAGGGAGCTGATAGACTTTTTTCGAACCAAATCAGCGGAATGAGAACCTAAATCAGCTTTACAGAACGGCAAAAATGCTTTGCTTGCTCAGTTCTAGGAGTGTATATATGCTCGCGCAGACCCAGGTAATATGAACAAAATTTCAGAAAGTTGTTAAAATGTTTTTTTTTCGAGTTTCACGTCGGCAGAAAAATAATTTGTGAATGTTCACGAACTGAAATGTTCGTGAACATATTGTGAACACAATAATTTGTGAACCAGTGCAATGTTTCAGAAACACCACCCGCAAATGTATTTTTCCCAAACACTCTCATGGAGAGACTCAGAGCAGTAAATGTTTGCTGCTTCTTGGAAACAAGTGCGAAGAAACGTTCAACATAAATTTATCTCGGTATCAGCTCTGTCAAAAATAATGTCTTGAACTCGAGGCTCACCAGAGAAACCTTAATTTATTAAACGACTGTTCGTGCATTGATTATAGCTGGGTTACGTTATTCTCTAGCAGTGATTTAACACTATTCGACATCGGAAAACCAAGCTAAGTATAAACATTTCTGAGCAGCTTCGAAGTAGTTTTCTTCCGGTAGGTATAACAACTATGTTTCAGAACGCCAGTTTTGATTGCATGAAGGATTTTTAGAAGACATTCTTTATCATCAGGTATCACTGATACCACTACTTCGTTCACTTCTAAAGTTCTAACCTAAATAAATCGTCAACGGACAAAAGATTTAAATAACCCATGTATAGCCGCAGGCTCAAAGAATGCAATCTTTATTACAACATTTACAGAGACATCAGAAGTTACATTGAGGTTTGAGTCAATATTAAAGAAGCTTCCGTATCGTCCACATAGTAACTTTATAGATCTTTCACTGATCTTCTTGAAGTAAAACGGATATACACAATCTTTTCGGCATTTATAAGATCGAAAATCGGTAAGCCGGTAGGTACACTTGGGGTTTCCTACTTTTACCAGAAAATCACACATAATGCGAGAATTTACGATCTTCACCAACCCCAAGTTGATCATAAGGTTCTTGGGGACGTGGCCCTAGAATTTTGTTGAGTGAATAACCAAGTTGAAGGTCAAGGCCAAGTGAAATAAGATCGTGTATAGGCCCTGAAGTTGCTCCGTAGTGACAAGAACGGCTGGTCCGGGAACAGGTAAACTGGGCACCTTACGGCGACCTCCGGGAGGTGTCTGTTGCCTAAAGCGTAAAGCGGTGAAATAAATTGAATGGCGATGCTTTTTAGCGCATTTTCTCATTTATGGAAAAAATGCACTATTGTGCTCGCCATGTCCGTCTGTCTGTCTGACCGTCTGTCCGTCCGTCCGTGACCTCAAGTTTTCGTCGACGAGAAAATGCGCCCTGTCAATCACTGCAGTGAGTACTTAGTTATATTTTTTTTGAGGGATAAATGTCGTCGTAGATATTAGGTTTGAATTTAATTTTAAAATTTTAGAATTTGATGGAATTGTTTTATAGGTTTTAATTTAATTTTAGAATTTAATAAATTGTTTTAGAAAAACAGTTAAAAGTATGGAATGTCATGGATAATTTGGGACCATTTTTTAATCCAAACATAGCTAAAATTTTGCAGATTTCTTTGTTTGGGTAAATCCTTCAAGTTAAATACCTCTGCACTTGGCATAAAATTTAAAATGAAAATTTCGCGTGGCAGTATTTATGCTTAAAATTGAAAAGAATGCGAATATTTCAGCTCTACTAACGGCGTTAAAAACTTTGCTGAGAGAAAGCGAAAAACTTGAAATTAAACTTGCCGTATTAATCTTTCAAAAATTCAAATATTCATCCAAAACTTCAACATTCATTTCAAGAACATGCTGCTATCGAAATGGTAACGAATGTAATTATAAAATGCTTACAATTATCAAAGCACATGTTAAATATTTTACGACGCAATTCTTAATTTAACCAATTATTTTTTTTATCTAATTTAACGCTCCTACGAAAGCTGAATATAAAATGAAAACGAATAACTGAGGTCGTTTTCAAAACTATTTCACGACATGATGTGTTGTGAAACGAATGCAAAGAATACCAAGATATTTTTTGAACGGCTTCAAAATTTCAAGTCATATACGTATATCGTTTGAAATTGAAATATTTTAAAACATGCTCCGTGAATTTTCGCGCTCGGAATAAACAATAGATAGAAGCTCATTTAATTGGGCCCACAAGTAATCTTACGTTGAAGAAACGTAGACGAAACTGTATTTAAACAGTTTCGTTTGAAAAACCGTTTCGGTTAAAATACCAAATACCTCATAATCAATGTTGTTTCAACGTTATTTGCCTAGGGGGATGAAATAAATTAATTTTAACCAATTTTAAATTATAAAATCAATTGATAGGCTACAACTATGCATATACACAGCTATACATAAATATAGCTATGTAAAAATATATAAACGCGGTTTTAGCACAAATAAGTGCGAGACGCTCGAGGGTGAGACTGCATTTGACGATTGTGAAGAGGAATATTCCATGACTCTTACTTACAAAGAAAAATATTGGAAAACCAAGAACAAATAAAAATCTAACACTGCCAAATAAAAATCAAAGTCAAAAGCGAAACAACGAAACAATTTTTTTTAAATATAACAAGGGATTCTCAGAAGCTCGTAATATTTTATACCAGCGCATGGCTCCAAATGAATGCAGTGACCCAACCTGAATTGAAATGAACTTTGCCTTATTTTTGCTCTGCAACTGATCAATTTCAGGAGCTTGAAAACAAAACTTGAAAAATTATAGACTGAAGTATCTAGGTAGAGTATTTTTCAAGTTGGCGAAAATGCAGTTTCTCAAGAAACTGTATAAACGAAAAAAAAGCTTTATAAAAATTATGCCCATTACCCGGCCGAAATTACATGATTTAAGCCTCTAGCTAGGAAGCCATAGAGTATTTGTTATTCTTGGCCTTGAAAGAAGCATCAAATAATAATACGATATTGCTCAATATAAAAATAAATGTCTAGTTACAACGGTTGAATGCATCACATTGCTGACTAACCTTGATGCAGTTTGGCATTGTTTTGCTTAAGATAATTTACAGTTTAGAGATTTTATGTCAATTCAGTAACACATCGGCATCAATTGAGGACATATGTTTTTGATTTAATATTTAATTTAACGCTCATGTGAAAGCTGAATATAAAATAAAAATAAATAACTAACGTCGTTTTCAAAACTATTTACGACACGATGCAGTAGTCAAAAACTGACGAGTCGCTTAGCGATGTGACAGCGTCGAGCACGCGGATGCTCCAGCTTTACGAGAAAAACCAACAGATTCGTAATTTCCGTCACTAATACGTGAGCTGTCACTGCATTTGACGGCACTTTGGCAAAGTATGAAGAAATTCATCAACTGTTGAATTTTCATCGAGCAAGTCATCAACCGCTGTTGAATTTTTCTTATAAATAGTAGTTGGCAACTTCAGAACGGTGCTGGGAAAACATTTTCTCACAAATATTGCTGAAAAATTCATAACTTTTCTGCTCATACTAACTAGATATTCAAAGAAAATTACTGAGTAGTGAAACTTAACTATTATGTTATGAAATCACGCATCCTAATTGCAATGGAAATTATATTTATTAAAGTATTTTCGATTATATTTGAAATTAGTACGTATAGAATTGCGAGTAAAACTACCAAGTGGTATTATTTTCCTTTTAACAACACGAGACTCAATTACACGACATCCCAATTTGCTCTGAACTAACAAGCATTTCAATTTATTGGCTCTAGAATCAAAATAGAAATATCAACGGAAAAGGCACGCTTTTGAAGTTTGCATCCACTTTCGGTCCAATTTACTGGCACGCAAAAAGACAAGCCAATGGAAATGATTTTATAATTGCATCAGGTGGTGATATCCTCCCGGCGTTTCCATTTAAGTCAACGAAAGTAGAATAGAAGGGGATTGTTCCTACGAATTTCGGATGGCAGTAGTTTATGATGGACAGGATTGAAAGCGGTAATTTGGAGAAGTGTAGTATTTTAACAGTATTTTAAAAACTTTTATATACAAGAGGTTCTAGTGGTTAAATAATGACATATATGTATATGCATATTATACAAATCCTTCTTGAATTTGCTCAACATTCAATTTTAATGCCCATTCGGCATGTATCTTAGATAGCATATTTCATTCCACGGAAGGTTTCGATTGTTTTGTTTGAGAATTTCTACGAGCGTAAAAAATTGTTTACAACGAAAAAGTTATTTATTTTGGCCATAAGATGATCAGAATAAATCTTAACCCAGTTCAATTTCAAACAAAGAGGGTTTTCTTAATTTTCGAGATGCTGGATATTAGAAGTAAACAGTAGGTTTGGGACGAGTTACGTTTCCAAAATTAACGATTTGCTCGGGACGGTTATAAGGCTTGAGATGGTTTCAAATTTCACAACAGGCATCAGGTGAGTGGTGGTTTCCAATTCAAATGCATGGGCTTGTCTCACAAAAAATGTTTCACATATTTTTCACAGCGGTAATTGGTGTTACTATCATTGTCCAATTTCTAACAACTCATTGTTCTGATAACGACTCGGCAAAAATTTGCAAATTTTCAATTATTTTAAAATCGAGAGAAGCGTCGATCAAAACTTAATGTAAAATTTGACTATTTCATCAGTTTAGTGAACCGACGATTGAAACTTGGTAGCAGACTACCTGAACCCTCTTGTTGGGCTTATTCTTCGAAATACTTCCTAAAAATAAATTCAAATTTCAAAATTTTATCTAGCTCATAATTGCAGGTATAAAATGCTAAAAAATTACATCTCATCAGATGCAACTATTAACAAAAGAAGTGAGAAATTAGATTCAATCAATACCATCGAAAATCACCAAATGCTCCCGATGACTCATGCAATCATGAGATCAAGTCAAAGAAGCAATTCCCAACATCATCACAGAATTCGAGCGTCGGAAGTCGAAGTAAACAAGTTCGACACGCTTTCAATTTCCAGAGAGAAAAGGAGACCTCCTATAGGGCTGGTGTGGATCAAAGGTACAATTAAGGGGATTGCAGTGGAGGCTCTCGCAAACAGCGTCAGGTGAGTGTCGCTGGGCGTCATTCTTGCTTTTTAATAAAAATTATAGAGCGAGACAAGCGTGCAATGGATTCGGAACACTTTTTAAATTAGTATTTTTTGTGAAAAAATATATAACTCAGTACTCACTAGCTGCAGTGAGTGACAGAGAGCGCATTTTCTCGCCGACAAAAACGTGAAGTCACGGACGGACTGACGGACAGACGGACGGACGGACAAGGCGAGCACAATAGTGCATTTTTCCATAAATGAGAAAATGCGCTAAAAAGAAAAATATTGGTATAAATGGTTGCACTGGTAGAAGAGATTTCTCGCTCATAATAGAAGATTGTTTATAGTAACTAAGTGCGGATAACAATACTTTAACTATAGTTACGTTATAATTACTTGAATATATACGAATACATTAAATTTGGTCCATTGTTTAAAATAAACCTTTAATTCTATTCAGTAATCAAGGGAAGCTGTTGACCAATAGGATTTGATTGAATAATTAACGCTTTATGTTGAACATTTTCTTAGTCTTCGGAGAAATGTAAAAATTTTAATGATGTTTCACGTGAAAATTCTCCATTTACTTACGCACTTTGGGTCTCGAGAAATATGTTCATTTGAAAACAATGCCAGTAATTGTGACCGACGACTTACTAGAAACAGTAAGTCTTTCTTTTCGCGAAAGACAAGGGGAAAATCGCAAATAGTTAAATGACATCTTAATTGCACTGTTAATTTTGGTCATGAAATGCTTGCTTTATCATCAAATGTGTAAGTAAAGCTTTAATTAACTCTGACCGTTTTGCCATACCTGCACAGCGGTTTTTTGTTAATATTTCAGCGGTGTATGAACATTTAAACTTTAAAAATACAAGAGAATCTGTCAATAATTAAGGAAGACTGGCGACGCTGCTCTGTTTGGAATATCGTTTAAGTTATCCGGAGATCAACTTCAGGAAGGGTATTGATTTAACTAACATATAATCCGGGAGAGACTCAAACCAACATATTAGTGCGAAACTGAATCTTCAATTTGGCGAAAAATATAGTCACGTAATATAATAATTTTGTTTGTTATTATCAATTGTCCGTTTCACTAACTTCATTTAGATTTCGGAAATACTTTCCTATTGCGGTCTGCATATTAGATGACAACAATCAAAGCTAATACTACGATTTGTTTTATTCTTCTGCGAACCTATCGTACCATCACTCATTCTAATCATTATTCCAATACTCGTATACAAGCACGAAGTACAAAACAAACCTGAAATTTGATTTCATTCACAAAATAAACGAGTGCCAAAAACGTAACTACATAGATTTCAATTTAGAAGTAACAAATATCAATTATGTTTTCAATTTTATGTTCCTGGAAAAAAATCCTAAGCGACGTAATGACTTCATACTTAGGCAAATCGAACTCTGGCTCAGTCAGTATTTGACTATAACCTGAAATTGAATTTTCAACTCCAGCACTAAACAATTGAACAATATAAGTAGCGCATGCATCAATTACTTACCAAGTTGGTCCAATAAACGGTGGGTAAAACATCAGTAGAAGCCGCTAAATAATTAAACAACATAAGTAGCACATGCAATCAATTACTTACCAAGTTGGTCCAATAAACGGTGGGTAAAACATCAGTAAAAGCGTGGCGAGTGACGATAACAAAATCAAGCAGTGAGTGACGCCTAACGGGCACGTCTTTTCTCTTCCTCTCACTCGACGAGTCGCCATCAGTTGAACCCCTCGAGCTATTCGTTCCCGACTTAAGCGATTTAATGCTGAGGTTTTTGTTGCGCGAGTTTTTGCGAGAGTCATTAGCATTTCGAGATGACTGCAGCCAAAATAAATTACCAGATTTTGTAATGTGGGATTTTGATGGCTTACCGCGAGCGTTCATTAGTCGCGATACGGGATTACAAGTTAAATTAGAACTTGAGCGACGTCGTTTCAGAACTGGACCAAAACTTCCGTTGGTGCTCACAGAACTGTCGTGACCTGTTGAGCCGGGTACGACTATTTCTTCAGGGGCGTTGCACTGCAACTTTTGTATGAAATTTAGCTCTGCTAAATTAGAGAAGAGCGAACAAGCTCTAGATTTAAATAGAATGCGACGGCAATTTGTGTCCAGCGATATATCAGGGTCTGATGAAGTTGCGACCTCGGTCTGGATACAGGCATCCGTATTTACCAAGCCAGTTGCTTGGTTAGAATTATCATCATTGTAGCTTCCTTCTCCTTGATCATCTGATATAAGTTCACACGAAATATCGTCGTTCATATCTTCACAATTTCCTTGATCAAGTGAAGTATTTCCGCTAGCTTCACCTACAACACTGCTAGTGTGCATTTCTGTATTGTCCTTACGGTGTATTGTGCTCTCCTGAGCTGTGGTATTTTGTTCATTCAAGGAACAGCTGCACCTGTCGTTCTTATCGAAGGCTGTAGAACAATTACATTCACTGGGTCGACAAGCCCGACGTGTCGAATCACCAATTCTGTTCCTCACAGCTCCCCGCTTCCACCTGATAACAGCTTTAACCCAGACCCAGCGACAGCCGTGGCAGCTGTAAGTCTTGACAACATCCATAGAATTCTTGTCCGATGTTGCAGATTTCCCAGGAGTTTCTCCGGTATCACTTATTCCATCGATGCTCATAGCTTCCTCTCCCGAGAGCGCACAAACTTTTATCCGTTCCGGGGCTTTGTTCGTGAAAGCTTCACAGGGTTTCCCGTCAAAACAATCACTCGAGCGTACAGATTCTTCGACGTCTGGGAGATCATTGTAGCAGTTCCGTTTAGGATTCAGAGATGAACGATGCGAGTCTAAAATCGGCACAGAAGATTCGCAAATCATGTTTTTTTCCCTTCGTTCAATCTCTAAAAGAAGTCCAATGTATTTTTAATACATATGCATATTTTTATCTATATAAATTTTCCACTCAATAATCAGGTTTTATACGGGAATTGCCCACACTTTTGAGGGTGGATGTCGCCCTTAAATTCTATTGCTTGTCATCGATCAAATGAAATTTGTATCCTAAAGAGATTATTTGGAGATATATCTAGGAATTTATTTACCACTTTCAAAATTTATCCTGAAAACATCAAAATGTCAATAATTGGACGAGGAGAATAAACTATAACTCCAACTCAAGCTGAAACGGCAATGCTGAAATGGCGATGAAAAACTTCATTTTGTAAAATAAAGAAACAGAGATGAGGTAAAATAAATAAAACCTAAGTCATTCTATTATTAGGTTGATAAAATGTTCTCAGGCCTTAATGTCATTTCATATCATTTGAAATTATTGAGACAGATTTAGTCACGACCCTACGAAATGACATTTATCGAGATATCTGGTAATCGAATTCTTCATTAATTTCGTATTTAATCAGCCTCATCATTGATAAAAACTATTAAGAGGTTCCAAAGAATTCATCTAAAACTCAGCTGATGTTCAGCGCTGCTCTGTAAAATATCCAATCCATTAAACCTCGATTCTATTTTAGAAAAGTTAAGTGCAATTTAAAGCCTCGACGAATTCAATGAAAAAAGACACAAAGCCGAGCAAGTCTTGCTATATTTGCGGGTTGGGTGGGAGCGGCACAAAAGTTTTACGGTGATGAGGAGGAAAATTTGACCTTGTCACGAGCGTTTAGATTCGAACAATCAGGACTGTGACCCAAATAATTCGGGCTAGAAGCCAACTGTTGCGTCTGCCGCCATGATTTTATTACCGGAACACTCAAGAAAACAAGCTGAAAATGGAGAACTTTGTTCAAATATCGATGCACCTTTTACTCTTGGCTATCATGACCACCATTACCCGGCATAATTAAGCGAGTATCAGAGCTACGAGTAGAAAGTGTGTTGCTTTTTAGACAACACGACCCAATAATTTTTTGAGTGAAGTGGCGAGAAGAATGACCGTCGAAGACCAAGCGACGTCGTAGCGAATCAAGAGTACGATTGAAATAAGAAGGTTGACTTAATCACGGCAATTTCAATTTATTCCAGCATTTTTTTTGATTGATTCATTGATTGTTGATTGATTGATTCATTCGTATGAATCAAGTGGTGAGTTAATGTGACCATTGAAATATACCTAATTAAATATAAACACAACCTCACTAAAACTGTTGCCATTGTGATTTCTGAAAAAAACACTACGGTATAGTAATCAAACATTGAAAAAAGGAAAGCATCATATCATTTTTTTATTACAAAACTTCGAGCTAAGGTTTAAATTTCACCAAACGCAAATTTATCGCTCCATTAACACAATAGCTGAATCCTAAGCAGCGCCGAATGAAAACGCTAATGAAATGACCTTAATTGAATTCAACATTTTATGTATACGCAATTAAATAGTATAAATCTAATCCAGCGTCGTATACGCTAATTAACCTAAATGAATCCAGCATTTCACGAATACGCTAATTTGCATATATCGAGTCCAGGTTAGAACAGAAACACTAGCTGCAACAAACAACATTCCTGTTCTCATTCTTAACTTGCAACGAATGCATTATAAAAGCTGCTATAAAGCAGCGGCACACGTCAAGATTAAGTAGGAATCATTGCCATTTGTCGTGCACCGAGGCAGTGGTCCAACATTGTTGAACACAAGACAGCCCATTGACCTACTTCGATTCCAACTTTTTTTTTAATTTTGCAGCACAACAAAATTCAACTCAACTGCAAAATTCAACTTTTGCAGCAACTCACTGTAGCCTGACGCAACAATGTCGAGGATATAAGTATTAAAATCACTTGTTTGCTTAAATCGCAAGTTAACTAGGAATTTAAAAGCAAAAACGGAACGTTTTCTCTTATAAAGATATGGTGAATTTTTGTGGTATTGTTTTTGCTTTTAAATTCCTAATGTCGAGGATGTCAAACTCTCTTCCCAACATAACTTATTCGCCGCGCAACACAAAGAAAAAGTTTCTAACAAAATGGGATTTTCAGTGTCAGGATTTAACAAAAAAAAAAGTAAATGATTTATCATGGAAATGCTATCTCTAAGCAGGATGGCGATGTGACCCAGTTTCCAGAATATTTTACAATACGTTTATCTGGAGTACTTTTTAACAAGGAATTCGGTCTATATTTAAATTAGTTTCCCTATACAATAAACGTGGAGACTGGAGACTCAGTGGAGACTCAGAAAATAGACTCAGAAAAGTGGAGACTGAAGAGACTTGAAAATATCGATGCACTCCTTACCCTGCTGAGGAAGTGTGTCACTATTTGGACATTAAAACCCTATCAATTGTTTGAGTGTAACCCTAAAAAATA
The DNA here is from genome assembly GCF_000764305.2 of Hyalella azteca. Lineage (NCBI taxonomy): Eukaryota > Metazoa > Arthropoda > Malacostraca > Amphipoda > Hyalellidae > Hyalella > Hyalella azteca. The sequence goes on from NW_025932772.1 coordinate 78,409, forward strand.
TATTTGTTTGTCCCCCGAATCAATCTAATACGATTCATAACTTTCGCATCTCCACTGAAGCCTATCATTAACATCATCGAATACTGATCATGCACCTTATCTGCAGTAATGTAGTGAGCATAGAATTTAGTCTTTTTTCGTTTAATCTCTAAAGATGAATGAAAAAATATAGATAGAGTACCCGCGGTTTGCAGGAAGATGACCGATTACAAATTTATTTGAAACTGAAAGAAGTTGAAAATTTCAACGATTCTTTGCATAGTAAATATGAAACGTTCATTATAATGTTTATCTCTATGAGAGAGAATGGCCAAAAATTAGGTAAGATAGCCAATATATTGTTATTAAAAACCCCCTCGATATCGTAAAATGTAGATGTTAAAAAATCTTCGTTAACAGTAAACAGCGATTTTGAATCGCATCATTTGTATGCTACATTCGAACAAGAAAGTCAAAAGCTTAAAATGAGATACAATATTAGACATAGGTAAGGAAAATTACTTGGCAAAAAATCGAAAAAGCGATAGAAAATATTATTCTGATGCTTAAAGGAGATTACAAATTTACAAAGAGCTCAAATTCAAGCCCTCAAAAAACCCTGACCTAACACTTATGAAACTAATTTTCTTTTACCTAAATCTACATCGATATGCGGCCTATGTGCTAGATTATTAAAATATTCAGAGAAGACTGTATTTTAATCTTGGAAATAACAATCCATATGCTCAATTCATTAGTCAATTAATATATCAACAGTTCAAATTAGTCTTGGTTATTCAACTATACTTTTATTTAACATTCGCCTCATATCCTGACAAACTAAAATAGTCAAAGTTCTTTATCAGCGTCATTTGTATCAACGGAAGGTGGAATGCTGAAAGCTGATTCAATATCTAAAAATGGCATTCAATTTCCAGCCATGATGATGTTTCCACCAAAGACGAGTCTTCGGCCAATGGAGTTAGAAGAGTGATGGATTGGAAAACTGGAAATAGCGCTCCAAAAATTGAATTATATTTCGTCGGCTCTGTAAAATTTTCGGCATAGGAAAATCATTCTAATTCTATTGTTCACAATTGGCGATTTATTTTATGAAATTGATGACTCTTTCGTTCATAATTGGTGACTCTTTGTTCATAATAAGAGGTTCTATTGTTCATTTTTATTCTCTGTTTTTCATTGGTAATTTTATTGTCTAAAATTGGTGGTTCTGTTATACCTAATTGTTGCTTCTATCGTTCATTATAAGCAATTCTATCGTTCAAAACTGATGATTCTATTATTCCTAATTTCATTGAAGTAGGTTATAGTACTATAAAACAACTAAAGATTAAACGGTCTAAGTAATCCTTTGTCTGAAAATCAATAGAAAACAAAACGTTCGTGTTCCAGTCCCTCCTAATCCGTTCTCTCGTGTACGTCATGAAATTGCACACATTCACTCTAAATATCATAATAACTTCTGGTCAAGCTCATGGCAAAGAACACCTTCAGTCAACCCCATCACCTACCGCCAACTTTACATCTACCGCCAACTCTAACACCTACAGCAAACTCTAACACCTTCAGCCAACTCTATATAACACCTTCAGCCAACTCTAACACCTTCAGCAAACTCTAACACCTTCAGCCAACTCTATACAACACCTTCAGCCAACTCTAACACATTCAGCCAACTCTAACACCTTCAGCCAACTCTAACACATTCAGCCAACTCTAACACCTTCAGCCAACTCTAACACCTTCAGCCAACTCTAACACCTTCAGCCAACTCTAGCACTTCAGCCAACTCTAGCGCCTTCAGTCAACTCTAACACCTTCAGCCAACTCTAACACCTTCAGCCAACTCTAACACCTCCAGCCAACTCTAACTGTCCGAGCGTATTTTCAATGACACTCTAGATTAGAGTGTTACCATTCTAATAATGACTAACTAGAGTGGTAACTCTAATTAGTAATTATGTAAGATGGGCACACGGTGAGGTTTTACTACAGAAATAGATCAAGTTTATTGGTTTAAAAAAGTTATCAATAACAACAAAAATATAACTGCGCTTGTGATTCCTAATGAAGAAGAAACAATTGCTTGAAGCTTAAAATCAACTGAAAATTCATGAAAATTATTCACCTATTAATTTACAACGCCAATGTGAAATGATATTAAGTACTTGCACGATTGCGTGCCGAATCATAATGCTAATGATTAAATATTAAGTAAATAAATAAGTAATAAATGTTAAGTAGTAACCTATTAGCTTACTCTTCCATTGAGGCTATTGAGCTGATAGTTAATTTTTTTATTCGGTTACGTTTTTACATGCATGTTTTTATCAACTTTTCAACTCGCTGGTCCAAACTTCTACATTAAATGCACTTTCTCCCTTCTGGACAGTCAGTTGCAGTAAAGCATATCGCACAGACATCGCCCCAATACAAGTCAATCGATGGATTATGAATTATTTCCTATAGCTCCCGTAACCGGCCAAAGGATTGAGTTCCGTATGATCTTAAAATACGATGAAGAAACAAAAACCTGAAGCAGGAGTAACGGCAAAATCCAATGAAAAAGACACGACCAAGGTTCTTCACAAGCACGAATCGATAGTACAAAGCGTGCAAATGTCCTTCACTACTGGCAAGGCCAATGTCATTTACTATGATGACGCAAGGCACAAGCCGACGCTGATAGCGAGGGTGAACACCGCCAGGTTTGAGTCAGCGCACCGGAGCAGCGCATGACTCTCCCTTGTGACGTCTGGGATGGCACTGAGCCGGCCCAGCCGTAGCGTAACTAGCGTCCGAGATGCACGCGTTCATAGCAGAAACGCCTTAGCAAAACGACTCCGAAAATGCCTACTAAAAATCCAAGTGTGATGAAACTATCAATCAAGTTCTTATATCATCAGTCTGCTTATATCGCAAGTTCACAAGGAATTAAGGAATTTAATAGCAAAGAAAACGCCAAGAAAATTCACCATATCGATATTGAAATCAAATTCAATATCGATTTGGTGAATTTTCTTGGCCTTATCAATCAAGTTGTAGTTTCGAAGACCCCAATTATTCACGGATTTATTATTATTTTTTATTGTTTATTATTATCATTTTCATGGTCTATAAATTTTTATTTAGCATTAATAAGACTTTATAGTGGTTGGTCTTGTTTTGAGAAGGTTTCCGAGATATTTTATATAATTAAAAAAGTGATATAATGATCGTAGATAAGTAATATCAGGGCTTGCTATGGCTTAAATAAGGATAAAAAATAAATCAAAGCAAGGTTTGAAGTTGATTGCTTTGAATGCAAGAGTTTATTGATGTCGGGGCAGTTCAGACGTCTGGGATGGCACTGAGCCGGCCCAGCCGTAGGCCGTAGCGTAACTAGGGTCCCAGACGCACGCGTTCATAGCAGAAACGCCTTAGCAAAACGACCACGAAAATGCCTACTAAAAATTTAAGTGTTATGAAAATATCAATCTAGTTGTAGTTTCGAAGACCCAGGGAAACATTATCGTTTCCTTGATATTCAATTAATTTTTATTTAGCGTTAATAAGACTTTGTTGTGGTAGGTATTGTTTCAAGAAGGTTTCCAAGATATTTTATATCATTAAATAAGTGATTTTATGATCGTAGATATTTAGTATCAGGCCTGGCAATGGCTTAAATATGGATAAAAAAAATAAATCAGAGCAAGGTTGGACGTTGATGGCTTTGAATGCACGAGTTTATTGAGATCAGTGCAGTTCTAAATTCTTTTGAATCAAGTATTAACAAACAATTCTGCTAGTGTACACCCGTACACTCTTAGGAGAAACGAAAGAAACCTAACGCAATAAACTTAATCACATCTAATAAAAATTAAATACATTCATAATTAGTGCTGCAACGGAGGAAAATATTTTTTTCAACGATGAAATGTACAAATCTTATACGCAACGCATATACCTACTTCTTATAAGATGAAACCTGAAATATATATAACTGGTGCTCAACATTTCATTTCAATAAACAGGGTTTCCTATGTTCAAATAAGGTAATATGAACAGAACTTGAGCTATTTGCGTTTGAGCTAAATTGGAGATTTCATTTAAGTTCTTTTGGCGTCGACAAATACAGATTTTAACGTGTAATTTAACCAGGCATTTGCCGCGAACGTCTTTAATAATTCACTGGCTAGAAATTTGATGCACGCTCCAGTTACCGCTAGAAGAGCCCTCAATTTCTAAGTCTATAGTCGTTTTTTTTTTCATTAACCGCGCGACAAAGAAAGCCGAAATGAGTTTCCTGCCTAAGTGGTCCTAGAATTCCTAAAATTGGAAAAATGATTCTCTCAAGTCCTACGGTAATAACGAAATGTGATTGAAAGATGGCAAATTAAGTAACTTTTTTCCCTTCTAACGCAAGGATTATTTTGTGATTATGGATTATTAGTTCCAGTATTTTTATTAACGATGTTTACTAAAAGATTTATGTGAGTTTAGGACAGCAAATGTTTGACCAATAGATTAATAACACAATTTCTCATATCATTTCATTACAAAAGAGCAAATAGTGTGCCTCTAAAAATAAAAGAAAATAAAAACTTAAATAAGAAAAATCAATCATCTTTTATTAAACTCGCCTCTGAGATGCAACTATCGGCAAAGTCAAGTCGTCTGAGGACATTGAGTAAAGTACATTATTATCAAAACTTCATAGAATAATATTATAAATTGCCAAGATTTTCACAAGAAATTAGACGTAAATCTCATCATAATAAATTCGAATTCCCCAGCCTCGTCAATAAAATATAAAGTTGAGTTAATAAAATATAATTTGTTTAGACTTATAAATGATATCTTGATTGCTATAAGGATATCGTAGGCCGTCTATTACCGCTTGTCAACAATCGTGAATGTCGCGAATTGTTGTCAATTCGCGTGCCGCGACGCTATAACGAAACATTGATTGTCGACCCCCAGAGCCAATAAGACTTATAAAATATAATTTGTTTAGACTTATAAATGAAATCTTGATTACTATAAGGATATCGTAGGCCGTTTATTACCGCTTGTCAACAATCGTGAATGTCGCGAATTGTTGTCAATTCGCGTGCCGCGATGCTATAACGAAACATTGATTGTCGACCCCCAGAGCCAATAAGACTTAATGAAGATCAATGCGACTATGATAGCAAATTAAGGAAGACGAGCTCATATTGCTGATGCATGGCAGGATGTCGTGCGCGAGTTAATGAAATCTCAAGATTAAAAACCGTATAGTTATTGGATAACGTTGCCGACCTTGGCTAGATTTGAAGACCCAGGAATGGTTTTAAATTGGGGTTTATGAAAGTAAAGGCTATTAAAAATATTCGAATATTCAAAATATACAATTGATAGAAAAGAGAAATGTCATCTAAAGATAAATGTATAGTAATTGTCATATATAACGAAATTTATTGTGATTGAACGAAATGCGATAAAACTAAACGAAATTTATTGTGATTGAACGAAATGCGATAAAACTAAACGAAATTTATTGTGATTGAACGAAATGCGATGAAATTAAACGAAATTTATTGTGACTGAACGAAATGCGATGAAACTAAACGAAACTTATAGTGACTGAGCGAAATGCAATAATACTGATCGAAATGCGCTCCGACTGAACAAAATGCGCGACGACTGAACGAAATGCGCTACAGCAGAACAAAATATCTCAAGACATAACGCAATTTGAACATGAGGCTTAGATTACATTGCGTACCCTAAGAGAGGTCATGTAAGGATATACGACGCAGTTTGTTTATGGCCCATACGTCAATATTTAATCAGTGTGGCTTTCAAGCTGCCAATAGCCGATATTCAGAAGCAGTCATCGGTGGGAGTAGTCGCTGGGTACGATGACTAATGAAAGACTAGACGACTTGGAACTGTATAGCTTCCATTAGAGTTGTACGAGTTTCCATTAATTTCTGTTGGGTAACTAACTGAGCCATCCTGTGAATGATGTTTGTTTCACATGCTAACATCCGTACGCCATTTCCTATGCTTGAAGTCATATATTCTATTTTATTGATTTGTTTTATGAACCTCATCAAGCCTGCTATTCTAAATTTATTTTGCAGGCTTTAGTAGTGAAATAAAATACAAACATTTGTATTTTATATTCCGATCTGTTCTACTCAATCGACGATTTGATTAATTTCATCTATCATATGGCTGTGAATCTATTCATACCATCAATTCATTTGCATCCCATACATGTTTTTACTTAAAAATTATTATTCAATGCAAAAACACTCGTCAACAGATAGTTCGTGTCCACTTATATCGAGCGATTGCGTTTCTATTGACCAGTTCTCTCAATACACACATAATTACAGTTGGAAATAAAAATGTCACTTTTCACATGTATTGCTGTATTTTTAACGATATATTCAGAACGTGAAGTAGTTGCTATGATGAACAAATTTTGATGTATTTCAATAAACAGTGGAAACGACCTAAGAGTACGCACACAGTGAAAGCAGGTTGCCAGCGTGCTGGTTACCTGCTCAGGCTGGCGCCTGAAACCATAGAATACAGAAGCCTATTCGTACAGGTTTTCACTGTGAACACTTACATTATTATCCCATGTTCATTCTTGTGGCCGGTTGGAGCAGGTTGCCCGCGCGGGCACACCGGCTTTCACTGTGTACGTACCCTAAGGATAGACAAGTTTCATGCGCTGTTATTGATTTGCAGAGCTGCAAGCAAAGCATGAGTTCTGGATAGCTGCAGCTCATTCCCATGGGCCAGTGGGCATCTCATTAATATTTACGAGGAATTATGAACCTCATCAAGCTATCTGACGGCAAAGTTTTATGTCTCTTTATCGGATTCCTGCTGTGGCATCAACAATTGCAACGCTATTTGGCACGAAAACATCTTTTGCTCAAGTGAAGGCAAAAGTCATTTACTATACGTGAATAACCAATCTTCCTTAAAATAGTCGGATGTCATAAAGTGTGTCAATTAATATCTATTTATATGTAAACGCTTGCAGATAATTACCGTTGTATCTCAGTATTTTATTCGGAAAATTTATTATTCATATAACAACTGGCGGTTTGAGCAGGGGATGCCAAAATAGTAAAAGATTTAATTCAAGATATAATGTGTTCACAACAATTTTATAAAATAAAGTCTAGATGGGTGAAATAAACTAATATAATCTAACTAAAATGAATAAAACTAAAACAAATATAATACTGAAATAAATAAATTAAATGTAATCACATACATTCAGACACATTCATTTATTTCAAAGAAATAGAAAAAATTGCTTAATTGCTTGTACGAAGTTAAATAAGGGTAAATATTTTACCCTTAACTTCGTGCAAGCAATAGGGGTAAATATTTAACCCCCTAACTTCGTACAACCAATAGGGGTAAATATTTTACCCCTAACTTCGTGCAAGCAATTAAGTCATATTTTCTATTTCTTTGAAATAAATAAATATGTGCAAATGTATGTGATTACATGACAAAATACTACTCTATCAATTATCAGATGGGTGGCCTGGACATGCATGGCCATCTTCCAAGCGGCTTTAGTTTAATACCTCGACGACTTCAAAGGCCCCACCAAATATGGATCTGAAAGTTCGATTCCTGCACCAGCATTTCCTAATATTCCTGAGCTGAGATTCTCTGGAGCTTATAGGACTGAATTTCCACGTGTAATATCATAGGATAATATGGATAGTTTCATCACTCATTCATCACACTGAGTTACATTGGGTATCCTTGCATACATTTACAGGCTTCAGCGTTCCAGATTGCGTCTTGTAGGTCTTGAGTTAAGAGGTCTTCAATTATGTTCGAGTTACAACTTCTGAGACTCAGTTAAGACACGATATGCGACTAAATTATTACTTCCATTACGATGAGCTAAATACTGTTATTATGCACCGAAATTCGATTCAACGTACCCTTTGAACTATCTCCCACTCTTCAGAACGAATTTCAAGGGTTGGTTTAATAAATTTTAATGACAAGTTATCAAATAAAATTGCCATTAAATAATCAAACACAACAATAATGATACATTTCCATGCTCAAAATATGCATTAACTGAGCGATTTGATAAAGAATTTCATAGCAATCGAGTGAACATGAATTTCATGCCAGGCAGAGCAGCAATTCAATTTGTTTATCCTCAGTATGATTTTCGAGAAAATGTTTCACAAATTCATGCAACTTTGAATTAAAACAATTCATTGAGGCGAGGCCTTCAATTCATCGACTTCCTGTACTGTTTATTACTCGAGGTCAACAAACATGATACTAATAACTCCGATAAAAAAAAACGGCCGTTATCAATGCAGCAGAAACAATTGACGCTTTCAATAGAAGCAGCTACCCTAACAAAATTTAGAGTCGCCCCAGCTTCTGATTTGGATTACCAGAAGCTGGGGCGACTCTAAATTTTGTTAGGGAAGATCAAGGGAATTATATCGAGGTTTGAGCTTGATTAAAAAGAGGTTTTACGGTTGTATTCAACGCTGTATTTTGCAGTTATAGACAAAAGATGTGTAGTTCTGTTGCTACGTACACTATGAACATCAAGGCTATCTATTGAGTTCATCGCAATATATGATGAACTAAGGCCTTCATTTGAACTAGATTCTCGATATATTTTATCACGTCAAATAACATTCGTGAACGTGAAGTATTAGATCATCCAAGGGAAAACCTTAAAATTGACTGAACCTAAGTTCACATCAATGATGTTGACATTATATTGGCAAAGTTGAAGAAAATATATAACTCAGTACTCTCTGCAGTGAGTGACAGAGAGCGCATTTTCTCAAAATCGACGAAAACGTGAAGTCACGGACGGACGGACATGGCGAGCACAATAGCGCCTTTTTTCCATAAATGAGAAAATGCGCTAAAAATGGAAAGGTAAATATTTTGCAAGCTACATTCCACTGAACTCTAATTAAATTATTGTATGGTGAATGCGTTAAAATTGATGTAACGTCATGTCGTGCCACGTTAATTCATTTATGGTTCAAAAATACTTTTGACGTTAATTCAGACTCACGATTGACGAGTTTAAGGTAGCAAAGAACCACTGAATGAACAATAGCACTAACAATAATTATAGTATATAAAGATAAATATCAACCTAGCATTTAAGGCCGTATCATATTCCGTCACATGCCTTCATCATTTTCCATTCAGAATTGCAAACTAAATTGTTTTTTTACATTTCGTATCGTTTTATAATCCTTTATTGAAATTACGAATTTAATCGAGGCCATGCATGATATGAGGAATAGTTTCAATTTGAGATTAAGAATAGAATTCAATCTGACAGCGAGGCACGTTGCATATATAGAGAGGCCATGGTTCTATTAACCGGAAGATCGAGGTTACGTTGTTGATGGCAATCAATGCCATCACGAGAGCGTGATTGGCTTCAATCGAAATGGAGTCGAAGTTTGAGAAAGAGATTCATGGTACAAATCAATTCCATTGAATTGCTAGGAATTACCGGATCCTCCGATTGATATCCGAGGATGTCAATCGGATACATCCCGGATATCCTACAGAGCTTATGATTTCATTTATATTGTGTCGCGGTTTTTTCTTCTGACTATTTTCTTACAAATATACACTCACTCTTAGAACTATTATAAAATAAAATTTTTATAATTGACAGTATAAATCAAGTTAACAGCGCACCATCATAGAAGCAAAACTATCCTTTGCCTTTCTCGCAATGAAGTCTGAAATGCGAACCGGACAAATTAATACTGTGTTTTACATGCTGGATGTAAGACCAAGCTAAAACATTGTCAATAAATAAGCAACGTTTTCATCATTTAGAGCAAGATCAAGCGCTCATATTGAACTTAACACTTGACTTCAAATCACAAGGCTTCATACTAACAAGAGATAACATGAATAAAAAAACTGAAAATGACTGACACTGGCCAGGCTTCTGCATAATTGTATCGTATTGAGAATAGTGGTTATGAAAAAAAGTTACTCCCACATTAAATTTCCACTGAAATTTGAAAAGAGTTAGCCTTGCAATAGTCGACCATCGCATGGCCAACTGAGCATGAAGTTTTAATTTGAAAAATGTTTTATGGCTTCGCCCAGACAAGGTCAATGACCCTAAACATTTTGTGAAATGCAGGATAAAAAAAAAGCTTCGTTATCCAGCCACACGCACTCAAGCCCATCAAGTTTCAGTTGAAAATTCAATCTTCATATTCATTAATCTAGTAAAAAAAATCAGCTGGCGCACAGTTTTAACTGACGGCGGAAGCAGAAAAAGACGGAAATTTCCGAAACTGATTGCTGAATTGAAACTTTCTGTGGATTTAGACAAATGTTTTTTTATGTGAACATAGGTTTTCGTGGCTACGAAAGCACTTTTTGTGGTTGTTAACATGGGTTTTTCTGGTTATTAACATTAGTTGTTAGTGACGTGATATATATTTTTAGTTGATATGAACAAAGGTTTATGTGTGTAACCTTGTGTAGTGTATCGGTGATTATTTGGCATTATGCGCATATTTGATTTTTTGGGCTGTGCTTAAATTTTAAGCGTGTCCTTTCAATCCACCGTACTTGAAACTTCAGCCGTCTACATTAGCCATCTACATTACATTATTACACGCATGTGGAAAACTGGCAAGCTTGGCGCACAGTACAATTCGCGAAAATTTTTGCTTTCACTCATGGCATGGTAAAGGCGGTATCGTACTTGAATGAAGTGAAAGCACAACTCAAAGCACATAATTTGCAATGGGCGGTTGTCAAGATCCCAATAGCTTGCTATATTCTGCGCGCAAATGTAGGAGTCAGGCACAGGCTTGGGGCAGCTTTGATAACTTTTGACTCTTCCTGTCTTCGTGAATTGTTTGTTATATGCATCATGCATGTTATATATAACTGAGCGCATGTTTATAAACGTCCGTTGTAAATAATAACATAGCGGTTTCAGCGTTTATTAGGCCGTAGGCCTGTCGTCGATTATGATAGCTCTGGCTTGGAATTTGGCAGTAATATTACTCTTGACTTTGATTCGCAGACACGGTACCACACAGACTTCGGAATCAATAAACATAACTTTAAAAAATATTTCGCATAAAATAACCGTAAGATAATAATTTAAAAAATAGATGTTACCAAAATTATTCATCCCTTTTCATTCTATTCATACGCAGTGAACCCCCATGGAAAAAAATAATTATTTAAACAAAAAGTGTTACAATTAATAAAAAATGCTGTAGAGTGTAGACGCATTAGACATTAATTTGAAAGAGTCACTGCTCAAATGAATTTTCTTTGCATGAACAGAAGAAAATTATTTCGATCAGTAACTGCGTTATTGATGCAATAATTTTTAGTTCTCGATATAAAATTTATGAGTCATTAAATTATTATTAGATGAATTTAGTTTAATTCAGACAATGCTTAGATAATTGGTCAAAAGAAGATAAGAAACAAAAGCGAATCGTATTTACCCGAACTAAGTGAAGTAAGAAAAGCTCAAAGATTCAAATTAATAAATTGACCCTCAATTTTTAGAATCTTAGTTTAAAAGATATGTTCAAGCAACAAATGCATTTGCAAATCATGCATGTGGATAGCAAGTTAGCAAGCATATCAGCTTCTTTTCTAATTTAAATTTTGAAAATGAAATATATTCACTTTAATCAAATAAATATGCATAGATAGACTTAATCGCCATTCATAAAGCACCTATATTAATATTAGACTGAAATACATTCGAAGCTCCGCATCCTAAATGAATACTATATAGAAGCTCAAGTCCGGGACCAATAGCACAGTACATACTAGTAGCGTTTGTAATTTATACGCATCTTTCACTGCATGAAAATGTCGAGCCTTCCCTCTGTGTGTCCCACTTAGACAAAGGTTATGAAAAAATTTTGTTTTCTCAGAGACTTGCTGAGAAAATTAAATGCACACTTAGTAATCGAAAAAAACTAAAAAAGGCGAAGGTTTTCACATACACTCGAAAAAAATCGTGATGCGTGAAAATCACTCACATTCATTTCAAGCACCATGAGCTCCAGAAACAAACAAGTAAAAAATATAACTCAGTACTCACTGATAAACATTTAGCGAAACGCAGGATAAAAAAAGCCTCGTTATCCAGCCACACGCACTTAAGCCAATGAAGCATCAGTTGAATGTTCCATCTTCATATTCATTAATCTAGTAAAAAAGAAGTTGTAGACCGATTCAGGACTTGAGACCGATGCTGGAGCGGCGAACAGCACAGTGTTAACTGACGACGGAAGCAGAAAAATACGGAAATTGCTGAAGGGAAATTTTCTGCGGATTTGAACACGTTTTTTGACGTGAACATAGGATTTCGTGGCTACGAAAGCATTTTTTGTGGTTGTTAACATGGGTTTTTCAAGTTGTTAACATCAGTTGTTAGTGACGTGAAATATATTTTTAGTTGATATGAATGTAGTTTTTGGTATGAGACTTTGTGTAGCGTTTCAGTGATTATTTGGCATTATGGGCATATTCGATTTTTTTGGGCTGTGCCTGAGATTTAAAAGTGTGTTATCAATCCAGCGTACTTGAAACTCCAGCTACCAACATTAGCGTACATTATAACACGCACGTGGGAAAACTGGTGAACTTGGCGCACAGAACAATTCGTGAAAATTTAGCGTTCACTTTTTAGCGTTTATTTAGCGTTTAGCGTTCACACATTTAGCATGGTAAAGGCGGAATCGTATTTGAATGAAATGGAATTACAATGCCAAGCGAATAATTCGCAATGGGCGGCTGTCAAGATTTCAATGTATTTTGCGCGCAAAATTAGTTCTCAGGGAAGCTTTCATTGCTTTTGACTCTTCACTGTCCTCATGAATTGTTATCTGCATGTTATATATAACTGAGCGCGAGGATTTATAATAATAATAATGATAGCGGTTTCAGCATTTAGTAGGCCGTAGGACTGTCGCCGATTCCTAACGCCGCAGAACATTCACAGCATTTTGAGGTCTCGAACTCGCAACTCACTGCTACAATTCTGCTGTGCTTAACCGCCCGGCCTCCTCGCCGATTCTGGCCAGAAACTGGCGCACAGAGCTGGGATCGAACCCGTACCTCTCTGCTCCACTCTCGGTACTCTGAACTTGAACCACTGGACCAGTGGACCACCCTTCAACGTTTAACCAAAGGGCCACCCTTCGACGTTCAACTACAGTACAGGGCCACCCTTCGACTAAACGTTTATTCTACGGCTTATTACAGCTAATGAGCATTGCTGCATCTGCACTCAAATACCTCATGGCCTGGAATTTAGCAGAAATATTGTTTTTTATTTTGATTCGTAGACACGGTATCCACGGACTTCGGAATAATTAAACATAACTTTTAAAAATATTTAGCGTACAATAACCGTAAGGAAATAATATTTAAAGAAATATATGTCATCAAACTTATTCATCCCTATATATTCTATTCACCCTTGCTTCACTCCTCATTGACGCAGTGAACTCCCATGGAGAAAAATCATTAAAAAAAGAGAGAATTGTTACAATTAAATAATGATGTAGAAGAGTCACGCATTAATTTGAAAGAGTTTCTCCTTCAATAAACTTTCTTCGCTTGAACGGAAAATTTTTTGTTTTCTGTGCAATATTATTTCTATCTATAACTGCATTATTGACGCAATATATAATAGTTTTCAGGATAAATTAATTATTGTCATTGAATTGTTAGACGAATTTAGTTTATTCAGATAACGCTTAGATAATTCGGAAGAAGAAGAAAAGAAATGGAAGTGAATTGTATCTGGCCTAACTAAGTGAAGGAAGAAAATTACCAAGATTCAAATTAATAAAATGGCCCTCAATTTATAAAATCCTAGTTTACAAGAAAAGTTAAAGCAACGAATGCATATGCATGTCAGCTTCGTTTCTGCTTAAAAATTTGCAAATGGAATTTTACTTACTTTAATCAAATAAATATACGTAGAAAGACTTAACCGCCATTCATAAAGCACCTAATAGACTAAAATATATTCCAAGCTCCGCATCCTAAATGAAAGACACACTTTGTTACCTACAACACGAGCAGAGACACACTTTATTACCTAAATCACGAGCAGAGACACACTTTGTTACCTACAACATGAGCAGAGACACACTTTATTACCTAAATCACGAGCAGAGACACACTTTGTTACCTACAACACGAGTAAAGACACACTTTGTTGCCTAAATCACGAGCAGAGAGCGGACGTATCACTGATACGACTTTCTCTGCAAGACAAAAATTCGTCAGAAAGACCCACACAGACACCAACAGTGCATCATTATTTGGAAAATGACCCTCTTACTTCAATGAGTGTGTGCAACCGTTAGAACTGTTCGAGTAACAAAGTGAGTGTAATTAAAGTTCAGTTATTTTCGGTTTCCATGACTGAACGACATAAAAGCAACGGCGTTGATGTAATTGTTTGAGACGGCCTGGTGAGAGGAAAGCGAGATACTCAGAAGAAGGCACCAGAAAAATTATTACGTTAGTAATCCTCCCGATCGACTGTGTCGTCTGTGCCACTCGCCTGGTACGGAAGCCACCCTCTCGCCTGCACAACTCGCCTGGTGCCGAAGCCACCCTCTCGCCTGCACAACTCGCCTGGTGCGGAAGCCACCCTCTCGCCTGCACAACTCGCCTGGTACGGAAGCCACCCTCTCGCCAGCACNTCATACAATAGATCATATACAATACAGTCCACTAACCGTGTTATCTACGTATGCATTTATGAGTGAACCATCAATCAAATACAATCACAGACTGCAGTCCAAAGTGAGAAAATTGTATAAAAAATATTTCAAACAGTGTAGGTGCAATGGCGGAATTCATTGAATCTTGAAGAAACTAATTGTTAACTAACTAATAAACTTGAAAACTAATTTAAGGACGAGGTATGTATAGCTGCTAAATTGAGCGCCAATTTGAGATCTTGGAGCACCGACATGCATTCGTTGAGATTAGATGAACGATAAACTTGAAGAATCTATATACATTATCTAGACTTACTCTTGATGGAATCACCAAACGACTGATTCGCATCTAAGTCACATATAATATTTTTAGACCATCTAAATTAAAACGTTCTACTTTACAGTAGATTTCCCTATTTCTTTAATATTACTCAAATAAGTAAATTAGTATGGAAAGAATACGTGTTAACAAATCTGAAGAGAACATCCGAAGCCCACTAACCAGAAGCTGGTGAAAGCAGAAAAGCGATAGAATAAAGTATATGTATAGATATATCATAAAGTATAAAGAATAAAGAAAAGCGATAGAATAATGAAGATGCAATCACGCATAATATGAAAATCAGTGAAACGGCAACTTCAAGTTTCGTGAAAATCAGTGAAACGGCAACTTCAAGTTTCGTACTGCAATAAGACCGAGAAGTCCGTCAGTTTGACGACGATGTCTTCGCACGACTCGCTTATAATCATCGATATTAGTGATTATCAGCTCCTCGACTCGCTTATAATCATCGATATTAGTGATTATCAGCTCCTGTGCGAGTAGATTTAGGTAGAAATTAGTGGTTATCAGCTACAGTGCGAGTAGATTTAAGTCAATGTTAGTGTCGCACAATTGTCGGATCATTTACAACAAAAATCATACAATTGAACAAAGTAATTTCTAAATTTGTTTGTATGATAGTGAGAACTAGGATTAATTACGTTCGCGCCTCTGTTGTCTCGTAGTGGTAGAAATATATTACAGTGCAGCCTAATTTATCGCGCTGAATAGTACAGTGTGATTCACGGAAAATTCTTGATCTGAAAACTCCTTAAAAAAGCATTGTAAAGATATCATTACAATATAAATTTTATTGAAATAGACAGTACCCTGGTTTTTGTATTAATAAATTTTAAAGATGACATCTGACAAATGACAGCCCTCATTGTCAATGCATTCAGTTAGTCGATTTTTTAAGTTCCGTTCAACTCTCTGAAGCATATATTGACGGGTATGTTGGCGATGACTTGGCTCATGTTGTACTTCAAATGAGGTAGGGTGCTTGGACAGTCATTGTATACAATTGATTTAAGATTGCCCCATAAAAAATCAAACGGAGCAAAATTGGGCACCAGGCCTGCCAGAGAAGATCACATCTCAAGGAGATGAGTCGCTCTGCAACAGATTGTCTCAGACGGACACGACTCTGCAAAACGGCCATTAGAAAATTACACAACGACAGCAAACGCATGCTGCTCACTTGTCCAGTGCATAATATCAACTGACAAAACGTGAAATAAAATTCCGTGACATTGCCTTTCAAATGAGAGACTGTTTGCTTTTTTCCTACAACATCTGGATGTTTGGCGTGAAATACAAAACAGGAACTTTCCGTGAATCACATGTATAAGATAAATAGTAAAATAGAGTTAACGTCGCACTACAAAAGAACCATGGTAAGAATACATCTAGTTTGTGTTAATCGTGATAGGAATGCGAATAAAAACCTCAAATTAAATTTTATCAGCAAAACGTATATGGGGAAGAATAAAACACAGACATACAATGGTGTGCAAAAAATTACGATGTGACGTAAAACTTGTTACACATTTTTCCGATTCTATGAGAAGTAAGGAGAGCATGCATCATAAGAACCAATGCCCAGCGGCATAGAAACTTGTTTTGGCATCATCGGGTAATTAAGGAAGATCAAAATAATTAGAAAAGATGGACGGGGTTATTAGGTTAGACAAGCAGCAAGATTCGGAAAATTCGATCGATAGATTCAAGATTACACTGCCGCACGAACCATATAAGCTAAAACCGCAGGTGGGCAAAGTCATAAAAAAATTCAGTTGTGCCAGCCAAATTTTTATACAAGTGCATTATTCGTAGCATGTAACCTTCTTAAATGCTTATTCTATCTTATAACGTTAATAAATAAGCGTACAGCTACCAAATGAAAAAAATGTTTAGTATACTTGAATGAGAACTTAGTTTTAGGTTAGATTAAATTATATAGTTTCTGCTAATGTTTCGCTTTGTTCAGCTTTTCACTGCATTAAAAACAGCCACGGAAAAAGATTCTTGCCTTTTCCCACCAATTGTAATTCTTGCAGTCGCGAAGTTTAAAATAAAATGTGCATCATGTACTAAGCCGCTTGGCGTTCAATAATTTGCCTGGCTAAACTAAAATTTTTAATAACTTAACCCATGCATTTAGTCTAAATATTTTCCGGGCTGAAAAAGGCTTGCCTAGCAAGGAAAAATATTGCCTTCTAGCAATGATAAGGTCTGTCCTAAATCAGGGGTAGGTGCATTTATATTTCAGCTTGTACAACAAACAAAAATCCCATCTAGTTAAATGGAAGAAGTATATCGAATCAGAAACCTATTTGCCGTTTATATGGTACTCCTGAAGAACTGATTCGATGTAGGCTTGATTTGCAGAGTTTAGACTTACGGCTATTCCGTGAGCAAAAAATTAGGGAAGTATTTTAAAAAATGTAATTAATGTAAGGTAAAATTTTGGCGTCTATAGTTTCTTAATTTAAAAAAACTCATCCATTTCCGCAATCCCACTTATATCTCGATCAATCCCACTAAACAGTCCTCCAAAATAAATATGAAAGCAAAACAAGTAGAGCTGAAATATGTTCTTCCTAAATAGAAGAAGGTAGCAATAGTTTACCCCNCTGAAGAACTGATTCGATGTAGGCTTGATTTGCAGAGTTTAGGCTTACGGCTATTCCGTGAGAAAAAATTAGGTAAGTATTAAAAAAATTAATTAATGTAAGGTCAAATTTTGGCGTCTCTAGTTTCTTAATTAAAAATACTCAACCATTTCTGCAATCCCACTTATATATCGATCAATCCCACTAAACAATCCTCCGAAATAGATATGAAAGCAAAACAAGTGGACCTGAAATATGTTCTTCCTAAATAGAAGAAGGTAGTAATAGTTTCCCTCCTCGTAGACCTGAAATATTTTCTGCCTAAATAGAAGAAGGCAGCAGTAGTTTACCCCGTCGTTGGTCTGGCCATCGAAGACCTAGCGACGCAAAACAAGTAGAGCAGAAATATGAAGCAGAAGATAGCAATAGTTTACCCCTTCGTAGAGCTGAAATATGTTCAGCCTAAATAGAATAGAAGAAGGCAGCAATAGTTTACCCCGTCGTTGGTCTGGCCATCGAAGACTTTAGCGACGAGTTGCTTCTTGTCCTGGTCGAGGAGGAAGAGCGAGCAGCGCTCGGCGTCGGTCAGAGAACGCGCCTCCGACATGATCTCCTGCAGCAGTGACGTCACATCCTCTGCACGACAGGGAACATACTGTCAACATTTGCTTGAATATATGGATCGTTCTAAGTACATGTAGCGTTCTATGTACACGTAGCAGCTTAATTATACGTAGCAGCCAAGTACATGTAGCAGCCTAAGTACATGTAGCGGCTAAGAACACGTCGCAGCCTAAGTAATTGTAGCGACCTAACTATATAGAGATACATGTAGAGGCCTAAGTACATGTAGGAGCCTTAGAACACGTCGCAGCCTAAGTAATTGTAGCGACCTAACTATAGGCTGTCTCTTATACACATCTAGATGTGTATAAGAGACAGCTGGAGTGTAACTTGAGACTGGAAATCAACTTTACCAGCACATGACCTCCAACCACACGACGACACGATCGTGAAAACTTTCGAGATTAATAAATGTTCATTTAGGTCTTCATTGCAAACTTGGGCGACCAACATGTGATTTTCGTAAACTTCTACATTGAGGAAGAGAAAGGATTATCTTTATCGGATCCTCGTTAATTAGAGGATTCCATGCGCAATTTTTACCATTCTGAGGATGCACACTTTTTATCGTAACTTTTTATTCTATAATTTAGGAAAAGAAGTTCAAAATCATAAAAGTAATCGAACGAATTAGTTTGGGATGATTTTTTCAGTGTGAACTTAACTTTTAATCGATACAAGTATTTTTTTTAATTATTCAAAAAGAAAAATCTATTAGCCACAGCAGGGATAATTAAAATTTTCCGATAAAGAAAAAGACAATTAAAATTTTTCGCATTCGAAAGAATAACCAGCCTCTAATAAATGCACATATCACTAGAACGTTATTCATTTTGATTTTGTTTCAGTTTATGCTTCCTTCGCGTGATCAAAACTCCATTGAACTAGCAACGAGCTTCAGTTATTCTTAACAAACTTTGAAGTTTGTTAAGAATTGTAAGTTTGTTAAGAGTTGTTAAGAAACTTTCAGTTATTCTTAATAACTCGATTTCTTAACAAACATTGAAGTTCACGAAAAGTTTGCTGCAGCCGTGAATGAGAATAGACCGTACCATGATGCAAGAAAGCTACGATTACAAACTTGGCGTAGAAGACCGTCGACAACCTCATGGCGTCGTTCGCACGCTTTCTTATAGCATCTCTAAACTTAAACTCGGAAGTTCATGAGCATTAATGAGGCATTTCGGCTAAAGGTCGAAAGGCCATGAGCCATATTGGGTAACTTCGGAACTTTCAGGAGATGGTAACGAGGTATCGCGAAAGAATACCAGTTTCTAAAGAATTAATTTCTTTTAAAGTCAAAGTTTGAGGATGAAATTTCAATTTGCGTGCCAATTTTTACTGATAAAGGCGTTCAGATGAATCCCTTTGGTAATAATGACCAAGCATTTAAAAAGATAATTTGAAGGAGATATCGGTATTTGTAAACATGTTTCCTTTATCTTAGTTGTTGCCCTCATTTTCGGTCGTAGCGTAAGTATAATATAGTAATATACTGTAGTTTTAGTTTAAGACGCAGTCGCTGTACATAAGCATAGGGCTGATAAGCATAAATTACGCACTATTGTAAAAAAAGTCTGTCTTCAATTCGGACTAAAGCTTCAACAAGGTGATAAATTAATGGCAAACCTAGCAGCGTATTTTCAATCACCGATTTAATCTGTATTCTGTATACAGAAACTGTATTCTGTAAACTGTATAGAACATAGTGGCGGAGAATTTATATAATAATGAGGAACATTTACATTTTCGGTCATCAGGCCCATAGCTATTCCAGTGTTGATCTGTTACTTACCTTCCAGACCACGAAACCGTTGAAGAGAAAAGCATTAAAAGAAATCGTTAGCCGACATACATACTTACATTGGAAGAAATTGCTAGCCCACAGAGATACTTGCGTAGCAGAAATCGTTAACCAATATAGGTACTTACGTAAAAAGAAAACGTTACTCATATATATCTACCTATCTACATTAAATCTTTAACCTAAATCTAAATAATTACATTAAAAGAAATCGTTAACCACACATATTCTTGCATTAAGAGAACTCATTCCCGTTATTGATGCTTACGTATGTGTTAATTTTCGCCTGCAGGACGGTCGAGTCTCTTTCAGTTAGAGAAGACAAAAATTCGAGCAGAGCAGCAGGCTGCGTGTGGTAGTTAAGGGAGGACATCTTCAAGACTGGACGTCAAATTTGATTTTCTGCGACTGCTTGTAACGTTCACCAGGCGACATACGTAGGTATGCTTCTTGAGATGTCTTGTATACCTAATTTAGCCAATCGCTGGAAAATCTAGAAGAAACTGAACTACGCTATATTTTGCACAGTTTTAACACGATCACGGAGAAGAGGCAGGTGAATAATCATTTTGCAAGACTAAGCAATTGTAAGAATTGAAATGTCTTGTATAATTTAGCCAATCGCTGGAAAACCAAGAAGAAACTGAACTACGCTATATTTTGCAGAGTGTTAACACTATCACGGAGAAAAGGCAGACGGCGTAATCATTTTGCGAGACTAAGCAGTTGTAAGACGCATTTTTTATAGATCTTCTAAGATGGACGAAAAGGTAGTGGATTCCTCGTTGGATCTCGTTCAATCTCGGAGACTCGGTATACCACATCCGAAAATTCTATCTAAACTTTTTATTACAGATTGACGCCTCGCAAAAGTTCGCAGACTTATTTACAAGTTCATTCAGGGACCCTCGGATAATCCGGCCTTGGAATGGAAGTTAGATGGAATGCTTGGGGACACTGTGATTCCAAGCTTCATTTGTACGCTTCCTTGGATTCACTTTATAGCAAAAATCGGTCATTTTCATCGAAATATTTCAATGCACTTACATCAAGAGACACTGGCATTAAACTAAATGGTATAAATCGAAATTTACAACACTTCATTGCTGTAACACTAACACAGCACACATCTGTCCACGGTGCAGCTCAAAGCTTGACTAATTTTCTCTGATCTGTAGTTCTCAGGACTTTTTCTGCTCTACACCGAGTCCATGATTAAGAATAATATTTTAGATAACATTATATAATATGGCACATGAGGAATTGAACTTTATTGTGCACATAGCTGGTAGAATATTGTTTGGCACAGTTATTGGTCGCCAGGAGAAACCTGCAAGAAAAGGCTTATAATGTATATTAATAAGACAAAAATTTTAGTAGTTAATAGTAATTTAGTAATTTAAAAGTTAATATTTTTAATGAAAATTTCCAATTTATTATGGAACATCTATTATATGAATGACAAAAAAAGCTTGGTGTGTACAGTGAGAAGAAAAAGTTGTAAATAGACTCCACATAAAATCAAGAACACTAAGCTATTTTATTCAGAATTGTGATAAAAGTAGTGAAAATTATTCATTATAAGATATCCCGTTCTATTCATAAACCTAAGCATACAGCTACGGTTGAGAAACATGTGAAAATAATATTCGAATAAACCAGAATTTGCTCAGAACAATTTGCATCTTTCAAAGAAGGTAAAATTAAAATTTTGACTGCATTTTTCTAAGCACAACTTTCACAATGCAGCAACTTTCCTCCCAGCAATTCACAACTTATTATTGCTGGGAGGTTGGTAGTTTGAATCTCTAGAAACCAAATTCAAACGACCAAATTCTGATCTATTCACGGACAATGCTATGTAGGCAGACAGGAATCTATTTAACATCTATAAGAGACAAACCCAAAACCGTAATAGTATTAGATATTTAGTCTGCAACGAAAATGAATGCACTTTCATATGTGGCGGGTCAAATCTATCAATGGTTTTTCAAGCGAAATATTTTCGAATTCATTTCTTCATATTCCCGTACGTGCAATTGAGCATCGCCTCTGCCGTATGCTAAGACACGGTGTAAAATTCGTGAAGCAGATGAAAACATTAACGTTTCTGATTAATTGCGAACAATAATTTTTCCAAAACTGAACTAATATATAGGTAAGATAAAGTAAAAATTCAAGTCGCAATAAAAAATGGGACAGTTAATTCACTGGTTAGTTATAAACGAGAAGTACTGCATCGTAAGGCCAGATGAATTTGCTGAATACAACTGGTTCGCGTCAGGTGAACAGGAAACAAAAATAAATATATATAACTCAGTACTCAGTGCAGTGAGTGAAAGAAAGCGCATTTTCTGAAAATCGACTAAAACGTCGACAGACAGACACCACACGCAGACAGACAGACGGACAGACATGACGAGCACAATAGCGCCTTTTTTCCATAAATGAGAAAATGCGCTAAAAAACCGCAAGCAGATGAAATGCTCGCCCACAAGTCCTCTCAAGGGAGATGATTATCTTGGAATTGAGGGAGTATACGATCTTTTATACGATATACGATACGATACGATTTTATACGATATACGATACGATACGATTTTATACTATATACGATACGATACGATTTTATACGATATACGATACGATACGATTTTATACGATATACGATACGATTTTATACGATATACGATACGATATAATTGAGGGGTATACGATCTTTTATTGTTTGACGATGGTGGCTCAGAGCGAGGAATGTTGGCTCTCTCTCTCAACTGAAATCCGACGCTTCAAAATGCCGACCCCGGCCGCTGAGAATTTTAGCCTCGAAAATTTGTCCTCAATTTCACGTAAATTTCATGCTTGTTTTGTATTAAAATCTAGACGACTCCAGAGTTCATCTATGCACAGAAATTAAACTCACAAAAATTAAAGGATTTATATAACGATTTGCGATATTTCATAACACAAGTAAATTTTCGATCAATGTAAAATGTATTTGATCAATAATTTAAAACAACCAACAAAAGTTTTGTGAATGAATTGATTCATTGAAAAAATAAAATTTCATTCATAGAGTACATTTGAAATAAATAATAATTTCTGCATGAAGCAAGAACTTTATTTCCGTTGATACTTGTGACACACATTATTGTTTACTGTAGAAGTTAACTTGTGCCTCGCATTTAAAATTCACGTTTTTTTCCCGTTCCCACAGCGTTTCTTGTTGTTGTACTCTGAGTGGTCCGAATGTTGATGGAATTCAGGCTTTTGCCGCGTCCAAATGAGCCATCAGAGAGCGATAATGGCTGCTATAAGAGAGGGAAATTCTCTAAGTTCAGTCGCCGTGACTTTGGGTATTGGCTAACATTTATGAAGCTGAACTGCAATGTGGCTCGGCTGTCTAATTACATATTATAAAACACGAATAAATAATTTTTAAATTTTTGTTTCAAACATGACATGAATAGAATTTCATTATCAGCTCAGTGAAATGAGGTTAAATAAATTATCCCATCATCTATGCAGTAATTACAATACATTTTTCTTGCAATATGACGTAGGCAGTAAGAAACGAATTATATCTTTTCGAAGTTTGCAGAGACATCATGTAGTAATCTGCTAGATATCGAAAACAGTGATAGCTTACATACTGAAGACACAAATTAAGTATGCAATGGATAATTTTCCTCTGGGATCAAGTTTATTTATCATCCGCAGGATCATTGTGGTTTGCTGCAAGTTAAAGCGTTGAGTTTGTTAGTAATTTCCTCGATACTGGTTCACAACATAAACTTTCAAGTTTCATATTTCATCCACACATGCAATCATAGCAGTTCACGTATCATCGTGTCTGACCAATGAGTTCTCGATAGACTTCCACTCTACACGATGGTTCTCGATAGGCTTCCACTCTACACGATGGTTCTCGATAGACTTCCACTCTACACGACGGTTCTCGATAGACTTCCACTCTACACGATGGTTCTCGATAGGCTTCCACTCCACACGATGGTTCTCGATAGACTTCCACTTTACACGACGGTTCTCGATAGACTTCCACTCTACACGACGATTCTCGATAGACTTTCACTCTACACGATGGTTCTCGATAGACGTCCACTCTACACGATTTTTCTCGATAGGCTTCCACTCTACACGATGGGTCTCGATAGACGTCCACTCTACACGACGATTCTCGATAGACTTTCACTCTACACGATGGTTCTCGATAGACTTTCACTCTACACGACGGTTCTCGATAGACTTCCACTCTACACGACGGTTCTCGATAGACTTCCACTCTACACGATGGTTCTCGATAGACTTCCACTCTACACGACGGTTCTCGATAGACTTCCACTCTACACGATGGGTCTCGATAGACGTCCACTCTACACGATCTTTCTGGATAGTCTTCCACTTTACACGACGGTTCTCGATAGACTTCCACTCTACACGATGGTTCTCGATAGACTTCCACTCTACACGATGGTTCTCGATGGACTTCCACTCTACACGATGGGTCTCGATAGACGTCCACTCTACACGACGGGTCTCGATAGACGTCCACTCTTCACGATCTTTCTCGATAGACTTCCACTCTACACGATGGTTCTCGATAGACTTCCACTCTACACGATGGTACTCGATAGGCTTCCACTCCACACGACGGTTCTCGATAGACTTCCACTCTACACGATGGTTCTCGATAGACGTCCACTCTACACGATTTTTCTCGATAGGCTTCCACTTTACACGATGTTTCTCGATAGACTTCCACTCTACACGATGTTTCTCGATAGACTTCCACTCTACACGATGGTTCTTGATAGACTTCCACTCTACACGACGGTTCTCGATAGAGCCTTCCGGGCATTTGTTCTTTACTTGTTTTCGAAAAAGGATCGCTCGCCGTGAGATTGACCTGCGCCATTCTTAGGCAAGCAAACATGTCGGGAGCTGGAAGTTTTAGCGCAATTTCCAGGCAATTTACAGCCCGTGAAATTAAAACCTTTTTTGGATACACGAAAATTAAAATAATTTAAACTACAGGTTGGCGAAGACACGGGCGATCAAATGAACAATGTACTGGCAAGCATCATCGGGTAAAAAATATATTATTTCTACTAGCAGATTACAGTAGTCCTTGAAATGATGATTTTAGAGCTAAGTACTTGATCGACATTTTTTAAGTATTGATCGACTATTTTTAATTTTTCCGTATATGCGACTTATGCAAGCATTTCTCGATTTCTAATTACAAAAATAAAAGAAAGGCTATCTATGTAAAGCCAGAAAGCTATTGAGGCATCGTTAGATATGACGCATGTTTAAAATATACTCTTTAGTATGCACCATCTAATCACCTGCGAATAAACAAGGAAGAACGTACCACAGAAAAAGCGTGCCCAAAAATTTCGAGTAAGATTTTTAGGTCGTTCTTGATTTCGATTATAAAGCATAATTATCTTTCATGTTCACAGCCGCGCAAGTCTGTACAATAGGAATCGAGTATGCCAGAAATAGATTTTAGCGTCATTTTTCAGATGCGTATGAGGAAGATCGGGAGATCCAAAAATTATTTGGCTTCGTTCCAAGTGACAAAAAATAAGAAAAAGCATTATCAAAATGCGGAAAATTTTTTTTTTTACTTGGGCTGATTTGCGGTAGAATCTCGTATCCATTTCTATGGGATCTGCACTTCGTACCAATAAATGAATTATTAAATAATCTAATTAAGCGTGAGTAAACCAAAATTTTGTGAGCATAGAAACTGCCATGTAATTTGAACATATCCATATTGAGTATTGAATATTGATAATATATATTTAGGAGAATAACTCTACGGAACGGTTCCGTGAAGTGAAGGTTAATTTGCTTCGCGTCTCCTGGTCTTTCAAATTTTGTGTTGATTTAAGATTTAGTCGAACTTCTTATTTATATGTTAAACGCGAGTATTTCTTGATTAAGTTCATTATGAAATTGCAAATAGTAATGAGGAGTGATAATTTTCATTAAGAACCAAATATTTATGGTATAAACTTTTAGGAAACGAAAACGAAAAAAAAATGAGAGATACTATAGAGCGCAGAAAGCCAGAAAATATTATTTTAGGTGAACAATAAAATTCGCAATGTGAGTTCAAGTTAATGGATTAACTTTCATCGGAAATTCCTTTACGCAAACAAAAAAGCAGACGCAAGATAGAAAATTTCTCATTTTTAATGGAATTTAAAATTCTAATTTTTACTCGTAATTTTAATCCAGAATCAAAGATTTTGAAGTATTAAAAGGCAGACACACATTATAAAACTTAGTACCGTGCTCTTCTAGTAATAAAAAAGACGTATTTTTACTTCTATATCAATTTATTAGTTCCAGTAAAACCCAACTGAACACACAGCTACTTCAAACCAAAGTGCCAGGCCTCCAATATAATATTTTACTTCCGCGAACACATTAAACTGAGCTGAATTCTTTGACCACGCCGGTCGCCATTCTCTGCACACTCAGGCGTGATCCCGTCGAAATTAAACAAACTGTAAAAATTTATCTCAAAATTCAACTTCATTCCAAAAATGTTATCTCAAAATTCAACTTCAGTCGAAAAATGATTTCTCAAAATTCAACTTAAATCCAAAGTTCGTAAATTTTAGATATATATTTTAAAAATTCAAAACATGAAGTAATGATATTAGAAATCAAGAGGCTTTTCATGTACGCATGCAGTAGTTTGAATGGGGTGACAGATACTGGAAGAACATTCTTCTAAAAAGCTGGAAAAATATCCTATATAAATTGCATTTTCAATAAGTAGCAATGAGAATCATTACGCAAATAATGCATGCTAATAACTGCCTCATTAATAGCTTTTATACGCAACCACAAATTCTTACGACAAATTATGAAGAAAAATTCATTATCGTTGCCAGACAGCGGTCATTTACCGGCCACCGATGTTACGCCTAACATTTTCATGGAGCCCATGCACACTCCTCGGTAACAACTGTCACAATCATAGCTTTTCCATGCATTCACAAAGTGCGGAGAAAAATTTCATTATCGTCCACCAGATGTACAGGCCAATGAAGCTACGTCTAACATTTTTATGAAGCCCATACTTCTCGGTAATAAACTGTTTCAATAATATCTTTTACACGCATTCAAAAATTCTTACAACAAATTGTGAAGAAAAATTTCATTATCGTCCACCAAACATACAGGCCACCGGTATTACGCCTAACATTTTTATGAAGCCCACACTTCTCGGTAATAAACTGTTTCAATGCTAACTTTTACACGCATTCAAAAATTCTTACGGCAAATTGTAAAGAAAAATTTCATTATCGTCCACCAGACGTACAGGCCATCGATGTTCCGCCAATGATGGGGCACACTCGGCCCCTATAGGTCCCATGCATCGCTCCGGGGCTACATATATACGTGAGGGCGCTGTGATAGCCTGGCTAATTTTGACGGCATCTCCTGATTTACTATCGGAGCAGCACGATAAAACGGCAACGATATTTCCCTAAGGCACAATATTAAAAAGATCGTAGTCCCTCCTGGAACTTTATAGCTTCTATTAATTAACTAGCAGCTCCAATGTGAAGCCTTGCTTGTCTTTCATGTCTTTCCGGCTCAAGTTCAAGGCACCAGTGAAAACATATACATTGACATAAAATTAAACCAATAATTTAAAACAAAAAATTGGGAAATTATTTTCTAGAATTGAAATAATTGAATTCAGATGGGCGATTATTTTTTTGTTTCTGTATTCAGACAATACTGGATAGTTAAGAGGTCTAATTTTCTAATCCTTACCAAGAAAACGGTTCGGCTCAGGGCGTTCAATTTTCAACACTTCAACTTGGACGAAATAAAGCCTTGGAATGTTCCAGCAATGTCTTGCAACTAGGACCTTCTTTATATGTCCGAGGCGTTCGTTCAAGTTGCGAACAAAATTATTGGAAGAATGATGAAAAATGGGTGCCGATTTATTTTTAGAAGTTCGATATTCAAGCGTAACGAAGAAAACAATATCTTAAACACAACTGGAATTGGAAAAGCGACCGCTCCCCTGTAGTGAATGCGAAATATACGTAGATAAACGTGAACGATTGTCNAATAATATCTACGAAGCTTATTTGAAAGTTATATTTTTAAATCGGGCTTATAATTGAATTATTCTTGATACTTCATCATCATTGTTAAGAAAATTCCTGCACTCGATCAAAATCAAGTGCAGAGCTGTC
Source organism: Hyalella azteca (assembly GCF_000764305.2). Taxonomy (NCBI): domain Eukaryota; kingdom Metazoa; phylum Arthropoda; class Malacostraca; order Amphipoda; family Hyalellidae; genus Hyalella; species Hyalella azteca. The sequence goes on from NW_025932772.1 coordinate 106,803, forward strand.
ATGAATTTTCTTTCTTACGTTATTATCGTTATTATAAACAGGATCCAAAAAGAAACTAACTCAAGTTGGTCTTATCAAAGTTTGTAGAGTGAAACGAAATGATAAGGAAAACCAAAAATTATACCGTATGTGCGAGTAAAATATAAATAAATTACAAAATTTCAAACTATCACATACAAAATTTGTCGAAAAATTTGCACTGCATAATTAATTTCATTAAATATATTCCTCCAATGGGCCGTATTTTGTATATGCTACAAAAATAACTAAGCAATCAGTTTTTTTCAATTTTTTACAAAGATTTTTCACGCAACACAACAGAACTCTCACTATTTCCTCTAACTCCAGTATAAAACAAACTGATAAGAACAGAGCATTCAATATTTTCTCGAGCGCCAGTATAAAAACAATCGCAAACACCGAGTTTTTCTCTAATAGTTCTAAAAGTAACAATGTTTTCGCTCATTCACTTTACCCACTGAGCTTAAGGCGTTTCCGTTCTCTCCACAATATCGTTCGGATCCCCAATATCGTTCTAATCCACAATATCGTTCGGGGACCATACTTTCAAAACTCGCTAAGTGAACGTAAGTACTTACGCTCTATTTTCTTGTCCATGATTGGTGGATTTTGCTCGAAAGGCCGTCAATGATTGGCTGATGAACTTACGAGCTCTTAACTTTTTTTTAANATGGCGCCCACGTGTCATGGCGTCCACGTGTCATGGCGCCCACGTGTCATGGCGTCCACGTGTCATGGCGCCCACGTGTCATGGCGTCCACGTGTCATGGCGCCCACGTGTCATGGCGTCCACGTGTCATGGCGCCCACGTGTCATGGCGTCCACGTGTCATGGCGCCCACGTGTCATGGCGTCCACGTGTCATGGCGCCCACGTGTCATGGCGTCCACGTGTCATGGCGCCCACGTGTCATGGCGTCCACGTGTCATGGCGCCCACGTGTCATGGCGTCCACGTGTCATGGCGCCCACGTGTCATGGCGTCCACGTGTCATGGCGCCCACGTGTCATGGCGTCCACGTGTCATGGCGCCCACGTGTCATGGCGTCCACGTGTCATGGCGCCCACGTGTCATGGCGTCCACGTGTCATGGCGCCCACGTGTCATGGCGTCCACGTGTCATGGCGCCCACGTGTCATGGCGTCCACGTGTCATGGCGCCCACGTGTCATGGCGTCCACGTGTCATGGCGCCCACGTGTCATGGCGTCCACGTGTCATGGCGCCCACGTGTCATGGCGTCCACGTGTCATGGCGCCCACGTGTCATGGCGTCCACGTGTCATGGCGCCCACGTGTCATGGCGTCCACGTGTCATGGCGCCCACGTGTCATGGCGTCCACGTGTCATGGCGCCCACGTGTCATGGCGTCCACGTGTCATGGCGCCCACGTGTCATGGCGTCCACGTGTCATGGCGCCCACGTGTCATGGCGTCCACGTGTCATGGCGCCCACGTGTCATGGCGTCCACGTGTCATGGCGCCCACGTGTCATGGCGTCCACGTGTCATGGCGCCCACGTGTCATGGCGTCCACGTGTCATGGCGCCCACGTGTCATGGCGTCCACGTGTCATGGCGCCCACGTGTCATGGCGTCCACGTGTCATGGCGCCCACGTGTCATGGCATCCACGTGTCATGTATAAATCATGGCGATTTATTTTTTAGAACTAAAAATACAAGTAAACACAGATAATACTGAAATACAGGCTTTTTCAAAGACATATCGGTTATCACATTAATTTACGCAACGTTGGTTAATGTTCGATGCCCGCTGGTTTCAATTAGTGAATAATGTTGCATTTAATTACTGTAAGTGAATGTGTATGTATTATACTCGAACCCGCAGCCTTAATTGCGCGACTCCATACGTCTACATCCGAATTACTTACTTCCTATAAAACCTATTAAATTGAATGAAAATCCTTAAATCACATTGTATAATGTGCACTATAAAATTACAATGAATAAATTCTGGATAATGTAAAGTATTGAGATGCCAGCAGAGTTCGCAGCCGGGAAAGGTTTTCTATTTCCCCCTGGATAACTCACTATGCAGTACGAAATTATCTATTACAAACATTGTATAAAAATAGGAAATTTGGTATGAAATTAGGACAAATATGTTAAAAAATTAACTCACATTATGCGCGTTATTTACATTCTAATTCTATTGTTTTTTATTTCATCTTTTACTTAAATGCAACTGTAAATGATGAATTTTAAAAAACACTTTTCACTGATATTTTCAATATAGGAATAAAAAATAAAATTAACGTTAGTAAAGAAATAGAATGGCTAGATTTACATTTATCATTAGAATAAAATGAACAAAATTAACGCTAGTAAAGAAATTGAAAGGCAAATTTATATCATTAGAATAAAAAAATTAAAGTTAGTAAAGAAATTGAAAGGATAGATTTACATATTTAATTAGAATAAAATGAACAAAATTAACGCTAGTAAAGAAATTGAAAGGTAAATTTATATTATTAGAATAAAAAAATAAAATTAGAGTTAGTAAAGAAATTGAAAGACCGAGCAGCATGTCAGGATGGCCGAGTGGTCTAAGGCGCCAGACTCAAGGTAACTTGTCTCTGTAGAAGAGATGTTGGGCGTTCTGGTCCTCATCTGAGGGCGTGGGTTCGAATCCCACTTCTGACATTACCTTTTTACTCAATCAGAATGTGGATCAAAACTCCGTGGATTGTTCAGACATATCAGATGAACAGATAAATTCTTTAGTTAACTTCAAGTTAAACGTCGATGATTCAGTGGGTTCGAATCCCACTTCTGACAAAACCTTTTTACTCAATCAGAATGTGGATCAAAACTCCGTGGATTGTTCACGTGTATCAGCTGAACGGCTAACTTCTTTAGTTAACTTCAAGTTAAATGTTGAATATAAAACATACTTTTATAACCAAATCCGTCCGTTGATTATATTATTTTATACAAAGTTTGTGTGAGTTATTGAAAAACTATTTGAATTAGAATCAAAATTTGATCTGATTAAAGTAATAATATTATATATAAGCGTACAAATAATAATCGCAACAAATGTCGTGCAGTTATAACACTCTCACTAAATTTCAGGCTTATTAAAAATTGACTGGAATTTTCCTGAAAAGGCTAGGGTAAAAAGCTGCTAGCACAAAGAAAATGATTTAGAAATTTCCCCATTTCGAAGCAGAAAATGAAATTTTTCCTAAAAAATTTGGTTTAAAAAGCCGCCTTCACAAGGAAAGTCATTAACAAATTTCCCCATTCTGAAGCAGAAAATGTAATTTTTATTAAAAATCCGGTTTAAATTAAAAGCTGCCTTCACATGGAAAATCATCAACAAAATTTCCCCATTCCGAAGCAGGAAATCGAAAAGAAAGCACAGCCTTGAAAAAAGCAGGAGTACAGCTGGTGCCTCTGAAATATGACGGCGTTTGAGGCATGTTTAAAATTTTTTCTTCCACAAAGAGGAATTTCGTAGGGAAATTAATAATTCCTAATGGCGTTCATGACAGGCACATAATTTATAACAGCCGGGAGAATAACTTAATTAGAGCGTAAAGTTATATTATTGAAGAGTTATTTGAAAAAGTTTTTTATTATTAAAGTTTCCTGAATAGGCATCATTTGATTCCAGGTTTGTAGGCTCCTGGAAAATACCATACGGAATTTTCGTTCATTTTCTTTCATAAAGATGAATGTATTACGAATGCATTTATCAAACAATGATAAATGCAAGTTCACTGCATTTTATTACTAATTTCACTTCAGACTATCCATTTAAATTTATTAAAAAAATAATCACGAGGAAACTAAATGTATTCTTAACATCGCAAATCTTCATTGCCATTTATTATTGAATCTTTATTGCTATTAATATTGTTTAATCTTCATTGTTTTTTTTCGTTTAAGAAACAATTTTCTGTCCTAGGATAATAGCACGGTTAAGGAAACGGTTAAGGTTTCAATAATAACCAGTGAAGTGATCGAGGAAAGAATTCTTAAGCATCAATTAAGCGTCAGAAAATATTTAAACTATAGATTGTTTCAACTTCTAGCCTTAAAAATAATTAAGAGAGCATGTGTAAAAAATGGCATCGCAGGAGAAAAAGTAAAAAATATAACTCAGTACTCACTGCAGTGAGTGACGGAGAGCGCATTTTCTCGTCGACGAAAACGTGAAGTCTCGGACGGACGGACAGACAGACAGACAGGCTGACGGACAGACAGACGTACGGACATGACGAGCACAATAGCGTCTTTTTTCCATAAATGAGAAAATGCGTTAAAAATGTCATGGTATAAGCGATAATGTAAAAAAAAAAAGATTCCATAATTTTCCAAATTAAATATGGAACCTGACACAACAAGGCACACAATTAATAATAAAATATTATAATCTGGACCTTCAACCTGTAAACTACGACGTAAAATTTGGTGAAACTCCATATATATAAAAAATTTCAATCAACTTCCGCTATTTATAAGTGCTTAAGATCCTTCCGATTGAAAAAAAATACTCGGAATATTTTTAACCGCAATCGATTTTTGCAATTATTTCATAATTTTTCGTAATGAATTTGCATAAAGCGAAGAATGCAATTTTTCCTCAACGTAAGAGGCTTTCCTTTTCGATTCCTCATCGACATCGCAAGCTGCCGACCTCCGCAATATGTGAATAATGGCGCCCGGAGCGTGCTTTTCATTCCGCTGCTTTCTTGCTTTGATCCGCGGTATTCGGCCGTCGTTCGGAATTGGGCAAGAAAATCCGGATTACGAAGAAAAATTTAAAAACATTATTCATATAGGAGGATCAATATTCGTGGTATTGACTCTGAATCTGTCAAATGAATGACTCTGAAGTAAAATTTATAAATTGAATGAAGCTTCGACAGGATGTCATTGAATATAGAAATACCAAGTGTCGATGATAGCTCACTGTCAGAAAATATATAAATTAATTTATTAATTACTAAATTTAATTGCTACTTACATAACTTTAAGAAATGCTCAAAGCATCTATTAATAGTTAAAAAAATAATCAAAAAAATTCATTACCCATACCTATTAAATTTCCTAACAAAGCGAGCTCATATTTAAGTTTCAAGATGGAATTAAGCGCAAATAATATGTTTCGATGAACCAAAATCAGCGAAATGTTAACAAATGTGTTGGTTTTATTAAACAAAAGTGAGAAGCGTTCATCATTTAAGGTTCTCACTTCCTAAATCAAAATCTAACCAATCAGTCAATTAACTCATGCGAATGAATCTAACACGACTTTAAAAAGAAAAAAATACACGTGATCGTCATACGAAATCGAATCATTTCGACCTCTGATGAATCGGCCATGAATTTCGTGAGTGTGTATATATATAAGTCGCGTTCATCTCAATTTGAGTGGCCTCGTTAGACAGTCTAATTAGCGAAGTGACATATAAGAGCACTTCTGCTTCATTGCCGTGCGCAGACAGCGACGTTGGTTTCAATTATCCTCATTCCAGATGGTCGTTCATGGGGAAAAAAGTTCATTAATTGTCTAATATAAGACGAACAAAAATCAAATTGAAAGTATTCTGATTAGTATATAATAGACGTCTATAATAGACGTCATATGGGGGTCATTTGATTCCTTTTGGGGGTCATTTGATTTTAATAGACGTCTATAATAGACGTCTAATCAGTCTAACTCACTTTAGAAATAGGATGTTTACTATGTACAAGCAAGTTACTAACTTAAAAGCTAACAAAAAGTAGTCAAATATGTTAAGGAACGTAAGATTTTCTTTTATTTATGTCGAGAGATTTTTCGGCTTCAACTTTCAGCGAAAATTAGCACAATTTATAAACTTCTTTTTATAATTATTTTATATCGCCGTTGTTTTTACGAGTATAATAATATGTTAACTTGATCAAGTTTAATGCAAAATTACCCCATATAACATCGTAGGCTAGTAAATAAGCCCCATATATTATATGCAACTATATATATATATATATAATAGTATTATTATTATACATATAATATATTATTATATATATGCAACTATATATAATAATATATAATAGTTGCATATATTATATGCAACTATTATATGGAAATAGAAAAAAAGCAATGCACAGCGTTTAAATAAAATGCCTGATATAAATAACGCCATATTAGAAAACATTTCAAACACACAAAAATATTTTAAATGATGCAGCATTATCCAAGCTTCGCATTTATTGGGAAATAAATGTAAGTGATAGTGTCTATTGTAAAAAATGCAATAGAATGGATTCTGCCATTGGTTTTCAGTAGGTAAAAATGATGATGCTTCAGTAAATTAGTTGACATAATAGTGTTGTCGTGAGATTAAATTTTTTTATTCATTAAAAATATGAATTTTGAATACTCTGAGCAAAGCGCTAACAACTATCCATCAAACATAGTTTCTTATATAGTCTAGAATAAATCACACAACAAGTTAAAATTTGCATCAGTTTATTTCGTTTTGCTGTCATTTAAAATACCAACAACTAAAAATTAAATGAACCAATAATTTTGCTATTAGATATACTAAAATCTAAGTAAACAAAACTTTAAAAATAAACTTTTCCTAAAAAAAAACTTTCCACAAAACATAAAATCTTTCGTGCGGAATCTAGTCAGACGGACGCGTGTCGAATTCCCAAATGACGCGAAGTGTCAATGAACGTCGTCAATACAAACGACATTATCGGTGTTCCTGCAACGAAGGATATTGGCATCGCATGACAAGACTAGAACTTCGTAATTTATAGATAAGAGACGAGCTATGTCTGACGGAAAAATTATACTAGGATGAAATGTCACGTTATTCTCTTCTCTATTTCAGAATAACGTGTCACGTAATTTTAATTTTTTAAATCTGATGTTATTTTTATTAGATCATGTGTCACGTTATAAGGCTACTTTTATCAGAATAACTGCCATGGTCACATAGCTGTTACTTTAATCAGGATAACGTCTCACGTTATTCTGTTATTCTAATCAGGATAACGTGACGCTATTCTGTTATTCTAATCAGAATTACGCATCACGTGTTCTAGCACGCAACAAAATTCATCACAGAAATTAGCAGAGGTTGTTGCTCGTACACGCAGCGACTGATGGTTACAGTATCATAAAAAATTAATTAGTTAATTAATCTGATCTCGGATATCAAATAAATAATTTGTATGCGTCTGTTCTCCGTAATAAAGCAAACAATTTCTACGCATCTTTTCTCCGTAATCATTAAATAATTTGTACGCAGCCTCGCTCAGCTGCGTACAAATTGATGCTCGGGGACGGCATTAGGAAGCTGCGGGACGCCCGAGGCTGCGACATTCTGCGTCACTGACACACTCAATGAAACTAGTGTCACTTTGTCAGAATAACGATGCACTTTTTTAGCGTATTTTCTCATTTATGGAAAAAAGGGGGCTATTGTGCTCGACATGTCCGTCTGTCTGTCTGTACGTCCGTGACTTCACGTTCTCGTCGACGAGAAAATGCGCTCACTGTCACTCACTGCAGTGAGTACTGAGTTATATTTTTTTTGCTCTTGAGTGGGTCAATCTGACCCATTATGGCCCAGGAAAGAACATATCTGGGCTACGCAAAGAAAGTGTGTCATTATTTGGAGAATATGACACATTTATTTTGCGCGTGATCTAATAACGCGCTTTAGTTCTATGAGTAAATCCATTCGAAATAAGAACGACGATACAAGTTTATTGCTTTCTATGCCAATATCAGCATTTCCAACAAAGAAATATTATTAATGTTTAATTTCTAAAACGGTTCTATGTCAATATGTGTGAAAATTTTCAATTATGTGAAAAATTAAATACGCAAATGTTAGTCACAGAAAAAAAAACGTAATCATGAATAATAAATAAGGCCTGGAACCCAGGTAGCCTTACAACCTTATAACCCCGGCACACCAGAACTCTGGAAACCATGGAATCTTATAACCTTATAACCATATGTACCCAGAGTAACCTTGGAAATCCATAATTTTAAAATATTGGAATACCGGAATCCCGAAAACCTGAAACTCTTGAACTTTGGAGCCTCCGCCGAACAACGTATACAACTTATTATTTTGGCGAGATTCGAAAATGACAATTTCTGCATTTTGCTCAAGCCGGATCCANTGAGCTGCATTAGGAGTTTCATCCGGAATTTCAACCTTCATGAAAATGTTGATAATAAATTTGGTCCTCGATTGCGATACTTAATTTTTGTTCAACCTTTATTCTAAATCAATTCAGTCGCTATTCTAATTGATAGCGACTGAATTATTCATAAATCATAAATCATCGACTGAATCATAACCTTTCACGAATTATTTTAATTTCTCGAGGGATTTCATCACGTTTTAAAAAAACGAATTAAATTCCTTGGATTTTTTGTGGCATTATTTTTTACGGGGAATTTTGCATCAAGTTGGAACTTACTACGACCTCAGTAGCTCATAAAATAGTCAGGTTTTTAATTAAGAAAAGAAAGTCCATGCAGCGGCCCATTCCTGTACGATGTCACAAACAGACGATCACTGGCGGGTTGATCAATAAAACGGAGTCGTCAGGGCAACAGGGACAGTTGGGTTCACATCATATATGTTAGTAACAGATTATTGTGAGCGTTGCAGGCCTGGAAATGATGGAAATATTTGTATTATGAATAAAAAAGCAGTAGTTGATAAAGATGATAGCGATATTTAGCGAGGTTCGTGGATTATGGAAAATAATAAAATGGTTGATCCCACGCAATACATGTCGCAGATATTGGTACTCCTCAGCATTAGCACTCTAAACACAGCAAACTTAATCCAATATCCATTTAGTATCGCTCGTGGTCTACGTGGTTCTCTACAAGACGATTGTTCGGTAATACGAATTAATCTGTAATGAATTCGTGCTATAAAATATTGTCAACATTAATTTTAATAGTTCGAATAGTTTACGCATGGCCATCAATTTGAACATTATATTTTTCTTCAAGAAGTTGTGCATTTTTTCATCGTATTAATAAATACCACAACTTTTTGGACAACTATCGACACAGTGTTTGCTTAAAAAACTTGAACCTATGAATTCACCCGACATTTTTTAACGTTTTCAAGCCGGATTCAAGAACGAATTTTTCAGGGGTACGAGCAAGCTACGTAATAACCGTTCTCTGTCGTCACTTTTACGTCTCTGTAGGCTCTGTAACGTCTCTGTCGTCTGTCATTTCTGTTACGTCTCTGTCGTCTTTGTAACGTCTCTGTCGTCTGTCATTTCAGTTACGTCTCTGTCGTATTTGTAACGTCTCTGTCGTCTCTGTTACTAAGAACAGTCAGACAATCTGAGCTTTTTTGTCAGGGTGTGGAGAAGACCTGAACGAAATCCTAGCATCTCGGTGGCGACTTTTGTTGTCGTCCGAATGATATTGTTTGGTAAATCTCTTCATTGTGGGGCTCGTGCTCATCGGTCTTTCTACGTAGGAAGTCAGCGAGAAAAAATACCCAGATATTGTTATTTGAAATTGTTAATTATGTATTGTATATGTTTACTCTATTGCTCTTCACCTAGTTTCTTCTTTTGATCATGAGCCATCGCGAAATGGTCGGACTAAAAAAGCTTCAAAATGAGTCAAAACCAAGTTCGACTAACGAAAAACCCTGGACCGATAGACATTAAATTTTCATTAAATGGTAATTTTTTTTCAAGCGGTCTTGCTGGATAATAAAGATTGTTGTAAAAATCTCGAAGTTGCGTGAGAAAGTCTCGTGCCAAATTTAATAACACTCTGAGACGCCGAATTTAATAAATTCAATAAATGCATTTAATTAATTAATTTATTTATTAATTTTATAAAGGCTGCGTCTCAGAGCACAACGCAACTCGCACATAAACGCAAAGTTTCAAAAAGTAATTTATTTATCGCAGCGAACATTATTTTTTAGGCACAGATAAGGTAATAAAAAAAGATAACAAGAGTTAAAGATAGATAGAGATAAAGTACCTCCATCGACTCCTTAAAACTGAAAGTGAGATAGAAAAATACGAGCTTCAAGATTGCGAGTGCATTTTCCTGTTCAATTTGGGAATTTGAAGCATGAAACGAGAATAAAATTAAAAAGACTCGACCGTAGAAAGAAGACTAGATTTAGAAGACAACGAATCGTAGAAGACTAGACTATAAAGCAAGGGCGTATAATCGTAGAAGACTAGACTATAAAGCAAAGGGCGTATAATCGTAGAAGATTAGACTATAAAGCAAAAGCGTATAATCGTAGAAGACTAGACTATAAAGCAAGGGCGTATAATCGTAGAAGACTCGACTATATAAAGCAAGGGCGTATAATCGTAGAAGACTATAGACTATAAAGCAAGGTCGCATAATCTTAGAAGACTAGCCTATACAGCTAAGGCGTATAATCGTAGACTATAGAGCAAGGGCGTGTAACCTTAAAAGAAGCTGGGGCGGTTAGCATCCTTCTTTTATCCAAATTTAATGCGAGTTTGTGTGGCATTAATCATTTGTACTTCATTCCAGCCCAGGAAATTTAGTTTAGTTCTTTTTAAGAGCACAATGCGCGTAAAATTTGATCAAAAAGCCTAAAAGAGCAATTATCTACTTATATTCTAGCGTCTCCGAGCACGATATCAAATTACAAATAAATAATTAGTCCAAGGAGACAATAGTTTGCTTCAAATTCAAAGATTAATATTCTAGCGTCTCCGAGCGCGATATCAAATTACAAATAAATTATTAGTCCAAGGAGACAATAGTTTGCTTCAAATTTAAAGATTAACTTTGAGCTTGCAGCTTATTCTTCAATACAATCAAAGCCGAATCTATAATTGCGTATTTTGGTTAATTCTAGACTTCCTACCGGTTATAAGACTATACATACAATAAACGTTAAGAATACCTTACCTGGAATATACAGTCTTTTCCCGATAGTTTTTAATAATGTAATTTTATATGCATTCACTGATATGTGCTAGGTAGTATCGGTCTCTTGATCGTAGGTGTGAAGCGCCCGCGGGGTCTCCAATATTCGGCCCAGTCAGAATAATCAATGGATCATATTGTATAAATTGTGACACACTTTCTCAACCTCAGCAGGAGCAAATTAAACTATATTATTAATTAAACTATATTCGGCCCAGTCAGAATAATCAATGATTCTAATTTGACGTTTAATCAACACACGACAACACCGGTACATGTACCAATATAATCTGTTAAAATCGCCGCCTAGGTTCACCAAGATTTTAAAATAACAGAACGCTAAGTAAATCAACTGAATTCTCATCAAAGAAGTTTCGGTTACATTAAGCTCTATCGCCAGTTCAAACGTTAGAGAATAAAAGTTCAATCACCAGAGAAAAACTAAGTTTACACGAAGGCCATACATACCTCAATACCGAAAAGCCGATCATGCAATATGGTTGAAATGGTTGAAAACTAATGTTTCACAATATACTAGTGTCCAATTGAAGACATTACTGCATTGTCGTTGTTTGTTTAATTCTCAAATTACAAATAAAATTTTGTGACCTGTGAACTAACAAGATAATAAACATGCTGAAAATATGTCAGGTATATGTGAAGGTCTTCCTTAAGTAGACTTTCGAAATTTAGCGTCGCTTGCCTACGAACGCACTGTTAGAAAAATTACCGTTAACGGTACTACCGGCGTTTCAGTGGCCGGTCGGCGCGTGAAAAGAAACACCGTGTCGCCGTTTTTATTCTAATTTAACACTACAAATCCGTAAAACATCTGATAAAAACGGCGAAAAAGTTTATTTTCACGGGGCGACCTGCCACTAGAATGCCAGTGGGACCGTTTTTTCACCGTTTTTTCTAACAGTGCGGAAATGCTCTCTTGAGAAATATAATCTAAAAAATGAGCCGGTGTGTCTCGAGATAAGGCTTCATGACATGCATCTTGAGGGCCTTGATAATGCTCTCAAAACCTCCAATAAAGTGTGCATATAATTTTCAGTAAATAGCCTGAAAAATACTGATAATAGGAAATTATTTTTACAAATTTTTGCATCATCTCGATAACAGAAACTGAGAAATCGATCCGAAGAAATAAGCTAAATGAGCTACACTCCTTGAATCATGAAAAAAAATTAATGAGATATGATCAACCTATCATGAACAAACTAACTAAAAATTTAATCAGCAAATTCATCATAAATTTTGACAATACAACACATCTGTAGTTTTTGATGAAGAAATTGCAATAAAATCTTTGATCGATATATTCTAAGCGTAAAAGATCCCCATGCATTGAAAAACATGAATCAAATCGCTTAAAGACATTACAAACTTCAAAATGCGTAATTTTTACGTCGAAAATTAGAGACTATAGCATCGTAGTCCAAACTAAATAATATATAATCCTATTATATAAAACCTATATAAAATATATAATATATGGTAATAGAGAAAATACAGATATTCAAATTAGGCATTTCTGGAGCGGTAGGAATAATTTCTAAATGAAGGCGAGTTCCCGACATGGTAAAACAACGAGATATTCAAGCAAGCGCTGCAGTGGCAAAATTTTCGATCCCAACTAAAATTATATAAGCGAAAAATTGTTACTTATAATGTGAAAAAATTTATAATAGCTTGAATGGAACAAAATGCGGCTAATTTTTCTACCATTCGACGTAAAGCATTGTAGAAAATAGGAATTTCTTAACTTGAAATTGTGTGAAATCCATCTGACAAGTACTTCACTCAAATTTTTTTATTGCATCTATATTTTCGAATTAAACAAAAATTCACAATCTGTTATACCTTATCCCTCTGAGCATATCTCTATGAGCATGAGTCGCCAATATTAAAAAATGATTTTAAAAAATTATCCTGTTTTCCTAGTCATGAAGTTTCGAGCACTAAAAATTGAATTTTCAACCCTGTTGGGTATGTTCAACTTCACGTAGACTTCACGGAAACCCGGTCGCCTGCACTCCAGAAAGTGACGGACTGAGACCGGCTCGATCAGGCGGAAATTTTCTTAGAGGACGGCGGACAAAAGCCGCGCGGTCGGAAAATTTTCACCGGAAAAGATTTCTTTTTAGCGCATTTTCTCATTTATGGAAAAAATGCACTATTGTGCTCGCCATGTCCGTCTGTCTGTCCGTCCGTGACCTCAAGTTTTCGTCGACGAGAAAATGCGCTCTCTGTCACTCACTGCAGTGAGTACTGAGTTATATTTTATTTCTTTTGCGATGAGCACTTCTTTGGTGTCACCAACACAACAGATATTTTTGGATTACGTGGTAAATATTGTCAACATGTCGGGAATGTTGTCTACATGCAGAATGCATATTTTACATGTTTGTCTAGAATGCGCAGAAAATTATTTGAATTTCTTATTCATGTTATTATAATGATTCCAATATTTCGTAACAAGTCAGTAATTTTTCCAGTGTTTTGTTTATTATTCATTATGTTATATGTTTTCAATACCCTTCAAAACAAGTCATGTTAATTTATAAACATTTGCATCCAGCCGGGCATATTTATTTACCTTTATACATGCAAAACTTATAGTCAATGTTTCCAAAACATAACTGATATGTCAGTGAAGTTTTCTATTAACGCTGGGCGTCAAATTGCTGGAAAAATAAATAAATGAAATTACCATATGAAATAAATATGGTAAACGATGCGTTCGAATATGGAGTTTGACGCTACTTACGTTATTATTCACAAGACGGAACAGGCGTAAAATGCGTTCATATACGTCAAAAATCCCTTGAATTATATAATGTTAAGTTTCACACGAATAAAAAACAGAAATTAGTACGAAAAAAGATCCCAAAAAATGAGAAGGAAGTAAAGCGATGATAAAAGTCAACAAACTAAAATTTATACGAGTTTTTCTGCCATAACTTTAATCCAAAATAATTTCAAATTCTAACGTTCACATGAAGAAACTTAAGTGAATTGCGCTTTAATAAGCTTTACTAATGACAAAACAGCATTTTAGGGATGGTGAGACTTTTTTTGTATATAGATATATATAATATTGTTTAGTTGTGAGAATAAGGGAATCATTGATGCAACAAAATTTTGAATCGTTTTGCGAAATATTCTACTTTAGGTGTGAGTTATTATTCGAGTTTAAAAATTCGATAAAATGTCATCACTGACAGCAGTGATTCGGACATCAAAAAGCTCGCGAGGTTCAACCAGAATGTGGAAACCAGAGAATCATCTTTCGAAATTTGCACAAACTTCAAGAAATTTCGTAAGTTTAGCAAGCAAATATAGATAAAATAATAAAGATCATGCAAGTTTCCAGATGAAAGCTTTCTGAGCGTTTACGTCGACATTGCCTGGCGAGAAGCCAAGCCTGAGTGCTGTAGTGCTGCAGAGCATGGAGTGCTGTAGTGCTGCAGAGCATGGAGTGCTGTAGTGCTGCAGAGCATGGAGTGCTGTAGTGCTGCAGAGCATGGAGTGCTGTAGTACTGCAGAGCATGGAGTGCTGTAGTGCTGCAGAGCATGGAGTGCTGTAGTACTGCAGATCTTATCTCCTATCTTTCCTCATCAATATTCTGTATTGATTTGATGCTTCAATTGTGCTCTCAATAATGGTAATTATTTTGATTCATATTAAGTCATCTCAGAGTTCTTCGCTGTAGTCACAGTTTCCAGAATAAATGACCGCGGCATCAAATAGATTCTTCTTCTTAGTAGAGTTGTCATTGCGCTTCACGAGCTCCACGATAGGATCCATCCCTACAATTGATGGCTTTTGTGATGAGAAAACATTATTGTGATGAGGGAATTGACTTCGGATAAAGCCGTAAAAAATAAGTATTATAATATAATACAATTTTTTTATATATTAATATCAACACTTTACTCACTCGTGACAAAAATTTTTTAGTTTAACCCATGAGGTTGGTATGAAAAAACCATGAAATTTTCCTGTATGTCGGTTTTATCGAAAGAATGTTGGCTTAAGAATTTTCATTATGGTCATGCTGCAGTACTATAACAAGCATAATTTGTCTTTCTAACTGTTACCCACAATTTTAATCAATATATTTGTCATAAGAATTTTGTTCGATTATATTTAACAGGAACAAGTCATGATGAAAAACTCAAAGAATGACGATGGCTAAATTATTATTGGTGCATTTAATCCAATTTTACAACGAGCGTCCTTATATGAATTATAATCTTCATTTTGGTCACATAATCTAATATGGACATATTTGATAGCAAAGTAAATGAAACGTGGAACTTTATTTTCCAAATAAATTAGTCTGAAAATCAAGATAATGGGACTATTTCACTCTCGGAGTTACGATCTTCTCACAATTAATCCTTTTAATAAATAAATTAATTAATTAATTAAATTGATCAATTTGATTCTTAAATCCGAGAAGCAAAAGATAGGCCTTTTCCCTATGGATATTATATAAATGTGCAAATCTTAAGCTGCATATTAGCAAAAAAAAATTTTTTACAGCGTGTTTTTCGCGAACGTACTCGTACTGCCTTTGAATTCATATCCAATGAAAACAATTTATTAGAATTAATAAACTGGCATTCAAATTTCAGAAATTTAAGAATGTTTACATATATTTGATGCGTTTCTTACCTGTGCCATAAATGGGATTACCTGAAATTTATGTTTCAGCAATGCGTCAGTAGTGCCTTACATTTAATTTTCGGAATATGGTGCGGAATGAAATTTAATTACGAGTCCGTTTAATTCTCTCTGCCGAATTCTATTCAGCGAATACTACGTAGAATCCTCCTGAGAATAATTCAGTTAGAATGCATAGGGCATTCCAACAAGAACAACTCGGTTCGAAATGGACTTGTATAAACGAGAAAGATAAACGAACAACAAAGCAATTTCGGATAAAAATATTCATGGGAAAGGAAAACAAGTAAAGCCACCCACGCAGAAGACGTCAATCCTGTCGTGGTCACGTGTCAAGGCCACACCGTTTTATCAGACTGTAAACTGTTAGAGTGTACAGACTGTAAACTGTTAGAGTGTACAGCCTGTAAACTGTTTTTGTACAGACTGTAAACTGTTAGAGTGTACAGCCTGTAAACTGTTTTGTACAGACTGTAAACTGTTAGAGTGTACAAACTGTAAACTGTTTCTCTGCAGTACAGTGTACAGCTGAAGTCTGCAATCAAGTCATCAGTGCTTATGAAATAAGGAAATAATTTGGAACCTAAATAAGTTATTAAAGATTCCTGGTTCGCACTAAATTAAATCCATCTGTTTACCATTGTAAACATTACAATTTTAAAGTTTTGTACTATAAGCCGTTAACCGCAAGAAATGCCTGAGCTAGCCAGAAATAATGTCACGACCGAAACTTGACGAACAATTCTTTTTACGAGAGGTGAAGTTAACTAACGGCAAATAAAATATTAGTTACACGATATTTCCATTTACTTACTTATAGATAAAGTATTAATTTTCATGCAGCGCACTTTAGTTAAACTTAATGCGCTTTGAAGCATTCAAAACGACAAGTAATAATAGAGACCACAATATTCCAAAATATGATAAAAAGTTGAATAAATAACGAATAAAATGTAAAAGATATTATATTCTATCCCTTATTATCCATCTACATTACAATTTTCTTTATAAATGGAAAAATGTTTACACAGTTTGAACTTTTACCGAAAAAATTGCTCATAGAAATTATCATTATTTTTATCTAACTGTAGAATAGAACAAGCAAGTGTAAGCAGTACGATACGAATGATATACGAATATTTCATAAAAGGTAAATTAACTAAGCTCATTGTAATAGGTTCAATGGCCTAGTGACATAATATATACATACACACAAAAAGACAATCTATTTAATTTTTCACATTCTAAAGTGAAAAGAAGATTTTATACGCCAATAATTTCACAGTAAAGGCCGAGACGCTAAAAGCACATTCGTGTTGAAAAGCAGCTTTTATTTAACACCTAAACAAGGGAAATGAACATCAGCGGTAGCACGAACTGAGCTGCATGCGCGTTGCAAGCATCTGACCAACGCCTAACGTTCACACCGTCAAGCAACTGTCACAATTCTTGACGTTAGTCCTCGTTACATAAAAAGTTTATAGTAAAATAGATTATTCCGACGTGAGGAGCAGGTGAAATTGCGCTGAGATTTCTTTGCCATGGTTTCGTCTTCAGCTCATCCTTTATCGAAATTCTTGTCGTAAAATAGCAATTAATTTTTAAAAGGGTTATACGAATGTTAAGCAGAATAATCCAACATGAAATCTACGGGAGTAGATAGCCAAAGTTCAATTAAAAATTTTCATTAGAAAATGATGAGCGTTTTTGTCACCGATTCATGAGTCTCTGTGAACCACAATTGTTCGACACAACCTCACCCGCTGGCTGCCCGAGGCTAACTGGATGAATTCTAAATGATCCGAGGGCTAGCAACTGCAGACTGTGCCCTTCCATTGAATTTCAATCGAAATTGGAAGATACAACTGGAAGTGTACCTCTTACCGGCTGACCCTTAAAAGGGTAAGGTATTAGAATACTTTAAAATAATTTTAGGATTTAATAAAATATATAAATTCTGAATTACAATGAAAATTGTTGATATTTTTACACGGACTAAAGTTCAGAACAATAGGATGACAAACATTATACGACGTTCTTGAACAATGTATGGGATTTTCAGACCTTCTGCTGTCAAAGTTTAGGTAAGCAGAACTTAGCTTAGAAAAACATGACCAGTGACCATCGATCTATAACTTTTTCGGGAGTTTTGAAGTAATGCTTGAACGGCCCACTCGCAAAAATATTAAGGTGGGGTACTGTTTATAATATGTCATATCGTCATATATTATAAACAGATATGATATAATATATCATATATCATATTTGTTTATAATATATCATATCAATTTATTAAGGGTTTAATATAGAGGACATTTTAAGCACGTTCTTGAAGGACATGAGTCACGTTCATTCTTTTGAGTGTTGCACAATTTTCTTTGAAAATATCAATTTCAACGCACTGAATGCCATAATTTTATAATATTTTATTTTATAATTATAGAATGCCATAATTTCATAAATTTTAGTTCAATTCAGAGAACTATTGATTCAAATTACCAAATTTGCAGAATTTTATTAATTATTATTACCTATGTCGACATGCTTGAACTTGAAAGTCCAAACATTTTCAGGTCTCTTAGATGTACTTCTTATTGTAAGCATTACCAAAAAGTAATCAACGTTCAACGAATTCTCATGTTTTTAATGATGAACGACTGGAGCTACGTAGAGGCAATCAGGCCTTCATTAGCGGACGGATATTAAACGGTTCCGGAGCCCAGACTTCTCTCAAAATATCATCACTAAAAGTAAGACTTTCCATTGGTTTCCGAAGAGAACCTTAATTGCTTTCAGTCAACGAGTCGTGAATTTTTTAAATATAATAATAAGCAGTTGAATTTTTATTCAAAACTAACAATATTGTCAACACTTTATCGATAATGATATATCACTTTATTAAACTTTATTGCTAAAGATATATCAATAAAGACATAAGAAAATAATGGGTACGAGCAGTTTGAATTTTTGAAAAAAATTACCGTAAAGTTTTTTTAAATGTTAAGATATTTTTTATCACTCAAAGACATTACAGACGCAAAAATTCACATATCAAACTGAACTCGTACAGACGAGCGCCTGCCGAGAAAATTGAGGAAATTAGATTGCCAAGAGGAAATTGGTTACGATGCTTGATGTTCCTTATACACACTAATATTTCAGCGCACTAGTCGCAGCATCTCATACGTGCTTCAAATTTGGTATTCCTTTACTTCCTTTAATGTAAATTTAATTAATTAATTATTAATTAATTAATTTTTAATACCGTTAATTCACAGGTATTTTGTTGAAAAAACTGCCTCAGTGTATATTGGAAAATTTTTTGCAATCGTTGATTTTAGTGATAAGTAAAAATATTTCCAAGCTTGCCCATACACTTAGATGCAATCGTTCAACTCTTAATTGAAAAACGAATGCAGTTGTGTTGAAGATATCCGCCGTATATCATTTGTTGGCTCAGAATGACGATAGCTGATGGTAAATATGCGCGTAAAAATATAGCATAGTAGTTATTTGAAATAAACGTAATGTGTCATTGAAAAAAGATATAAAAATGGAGCTCAAGGTTTAGAAACAAACTCACCACATTGATTGGATAAGAATAGCAGATGATTTTATAGGTAGACAATTGCAGAGACAGCGACTCTCGCAACACCTATGATGCGGTACGAGCCATGTGTCCCCATACATGTTGTTAACAATATAAATATATATATATATAATCGAACGACAGTCCAGCGCGTTTTCTAATATTTTTAACCAAGCTGACTTGTAGGCCTTAATCAGTTTTATGCTCGAGTTGAAAGTTCGAGACCTGCAACTAGTTGTGAAAATTATGGTTGAAACCGGCAAGAAGGGCGGTATAGTCAGTATTCGGATACTTTTAAAAATGGTCGCATTAAAATCTGACACTACGCCTTGAGATCACAGACGCGGAGAGAATACAAGCAATCTAATAACAAATTTTCAAAAATGAGACAGTTTTTTCCAAAAAGACATCTTTTTACCTAAATGAGATCGTTTTCTTGAAAATTAGGCAATTTTTTTCAAAACTAAACCGTTTTTCGCCGCACGAAATTTTGTGTGCAGTGATCTGCGGCAAAGTCCGTCATCAGCAAAACACATCTGCTGGCATCGATTATTTGAACGTCGATTATACCGCAACGATAATTTCTTAAACGTTAATAGTCATAAAAAAATTACTGTAAATGAAAAATCATTATGCCACTGATTCCTCAAAACTCATCCCGATTGCCTTGATCTTGATAATTTTTTTTTATCATCTGCAGAAATGTCATATATACACTATAGATTGCTCTAATAAAATCAATGATTTTTTCAAATATTAAATGAAGCTGAAATGAATTTTTTTCTTACAAGAATGCAAACTTTTTATGAGAAACAAATTACCTAAATGAACGCAACCAAGTTTTAAAGAAATACATATGGTTAATTTAAGGCTATTTGTCCGGGCAATAAATTTTCCAAATAAAAGAATATTAGGAAACATTCTCTTTCGAAATCGAAAATGAGTAAATATACCTTTATGGAAATTATTGATTTGTAAAAACGTCAGCGTGAAGTTGATGCCGACAACACCAGGGATTATTGATGCATTTAAAGTCGGATACAAACTGGCTTACATTAATCATTTTATCAATGGCTAGCTAATGCATGACTAGGCAAGGATTTAAATTCAACGAGTAACTTAGCGTTTAAAGTATCAATTTATTATTTCCAATACAAGATAGCAGACGAAAATTTCGTGTGTTGAGACATTCAACATACAAAGGTGCAATCTTTGAAAACTGCCTTTTTCCAAGAAATTACGTAATTTGATTAGTTACGAGGAAATTTATTTTTTCTTTGGGTTCTTGATCACATTTTTTTGATAGAAACTAGTTACATTACTTTGTGAGCCAGAAACTTCATTACTTAGTGAGCCAGAAAATCAGCCGAAAATTCGCGCATCCGAGCATCTGTTCTTCATCGTCTCTGAAATTCAGTTATCATAAATTTCCACACAGTATAATTTATACCTGATAAAGTGCGGTCTTGAACACCTGCACAATCTACATCCATGTCGAGAATTACGTAATATAAATGAATTAATTTATTTTCTTGTACGATGACGATTTTAGTTTCAGACAGCGGCCTTGAGAGCAGAGATTATGAGTGTTATCGACCTCTTACGTCAACCATAAATTTTCAACACTTGGCTAATTATCTCATTAATTGTCGCAGAAATAAGTGAGATAAAGATATGGACTGCTTTTCAGATGTTCAATAACTACAGTGACAAATTAATATTTTCTAATAAAGTGCGAAATATGTTATGGCAGATTTAAAAATAACTTACGGCAAATAGAATCTTGTTCGAAATAACAATCAGTGGTTTGTGAAAATACACAAATTCAATTGTCAGAATACTAAACTTAACAAAGAATTGGAGTAGCATATAATTCCGCTTTTAATCAAACGCAACCGCAACATCTATAGCCCTAATTAGTATTTTTTGGCATTATTTGCAGGAAGCAACCTGTGGAAACTAATTAATTATTCCATATTTTGAATGCATAGTTAAGAAAGTGATTGCGTGTATTTTTCTTGCCATTTCAAGATATTGTTTAGAAATTGCAATAAACAGACTTGTATGGAACGAAGTTGTCTGGCTGCCATTAAGAAATATGGGCTATCAATAATCAAAAGATCGTTAAATAATTATCAAGATATCATTGAGACAAGAGTCTTGAAAGACAGGCGACTATGTGCTTCCGTCAAATCCCCAGAAATCGTATAAACCAAAGAGTTGCGGACATATTAGTTTTAGGGGAGCTTCAAGACGCGAAAAAAAACCTGCACGCTTAAACAATTTATGATACAGCCTCAACGGTTTACCTGTAACCAGGAAGCATACCAAATTTTTCTGACGCTATCATTACACTGTAAAGCAACAACAGCAGGTGCATTTACTGTCACACGGCTGGTGGCGAGGCTTGCCATATGTGGCGAAATGGGGCGCAATGTGGCATGTTGAATGAAGGTTGAAGAGAGCATGATGGGTACGTGTGTGGCATGATAGGGTAAAGTGCAAAAAATATAACTCAGTACTCATTGCAGTGAGTGACAGAGAGCGCATTATCTCGTCGACGAAAACTTGAGGTCACGGACAGACGGACGGACAGACAGACGGACCTGGCGAGCACAATAGTGCATTTTTTTCATAAATGAGAAAATGCGCTAAAAATGAGGCACTGAGTGACATGAACGTTCAGTCATGCCACTCGTGATTACAAAGTGTGAGTGTGTGTGCGATTGTGCGAGATTGCCACCACACATCAGACCAGTCACTTGAGATTGCTTGACCTCGAGCTGAGATTCAGATACTTACTGATGATTAACTGTTCTGCAGTCGTGACTGGCTACTCCTCCATAGAGCTTAATTCGTTTATATCATACTTACATGCTTCTGAGTAGCATTCCAATTTTAACGAAATAAATCGTTTGAAGAATCGAATCTCATGCAAAACTGAGCTCAAATCAGGTGACTTTTTTGGGGTTCATCAACAAGAACTCTCCTAATACGTTGTAGATATAGAATGAAAATTATTGTTCTTTGATGTAAAAAATTTCAAGATGCACTTCGCGATATTTTTGTTGTTATTTCGAGCTAGCACGTTCAATTACGAAGTAATAATATCAATTAGATAGCACGTTCAATAACGCGATGATCACACATGCACAAGTATTTCGGAACCCAACAGTTCAGTCGAAATTCGGCAAGGAAAAGTTCTGCTCAAACATGGAAATGCAAACTTTATCTGACATCTTTACAATAATTTTAGGAATTTTTACAATTTAACTACGTTTAGCTTCCCAAAAATTTTTTATCACAATTAAAACATGAAATAAACCTAGGCGACAAACTTTTTTACACAGAAAACTACCATCCATAATACAGACTCCTGTAGAACGTTTTATTTTTAGCGTACCAAGCCATGGCCTTGCGGATGATGAATAGCGTTGCAGTTTTGACAAAATCCCGAGTTTATTCCAGGCAAGACCGAACCCAGCGGAGCCAATCGAGGCGAACTTTAGGGACGCAACCTGGCCCCGCCAATGCATCTTGCGGGAGCCCTGCATTCCAGACATGACGGTCAGTGAGGTCAAGTGTGAGCCACCGTGGCCGAGACAAAACGAGCGATATGATGCATCACTGAAACAAATCGGTGCGTAGAAACTACGCACCAAAGTGACTATCCCGGCTAGTCCCAAAACGAGTTGCCGAAGGCGTCTAAAACGCCTCTCAGCCAGCCAGGAGCGCGTAATTAAAAGCTACTTTTAGCGCTTAAAAAGAGAAAGCCTCAGTGAACTTACCGCCGACGCTTCTATGCATGCAGTATTGTGAAGAACACCAAATATAATATGGAAGGAACCCACCCGGCAAATGACGTTGGAACAACGTTTCATAAACATTTTTTTTAATAAAAAAACATTTAATTCAACGTTGATTCAAAATCGGATGTGTATTTGGAAGGCTAGCTAACCGCATCGGTAAGAAAGCCGTGGATGAAGCGTTTTCCGAAACAGTTCGTTCAATCAGCTGCACTAAAGCGTCTAAGTTTTTGGTATAATAACTCAATAATATATAATATTATTGATATAATAACTAATAACGTCGTAAATAAAACTTTTGGGCACTTTTCTTCTACATGTGTCGGCTGTCTTGCAAGCACATGCATGAGCGGTATACCATATGATTCCTTTCAGCATTGATAAATAATGACATTTTTTGTTCCTTCAAATTATGCAGTACGAAAGTTTATAATATTACTGTGAGACAAATACCACACAGATATTTACCAACAAGATGAATTAAGTAAGCAATGTTTAAATGTATTTAAATTGGAGGAGCATATGCTAGCGCCTGATGATTCATGCAAGTTTTTAAACAATGTCTAATTTCATCGGTATACATTATATTGCATTCAGATTCATAAGGATTCAGAAATGACCAAACTTTGAATTTAAGTTTAAGCACAAGAAATGAAAAAAATCTCCGTGTTACTTTAACAATGATGACGCCAGGATGCTTTAATTTTTTTTTGTCGCCATATTTAATGGAACAAGAAGCATTTCCTAAGCACTAAATTCAAAGTGTATGAACTTTCCCTGGCTACAGAAACGAGGAAGCGAGGGATATTACCAGGAGAAATCGAGCCTGCATCAGCGATGGAACGTCGTCTCATTTTTAGAAAGTTTGCTTGAAATAACAACGTAAGCACAATCAAATTCCAAATGAGCACAACATTATAATAAAAAACGAAACGATTAATTCAAGCTTATAATGACAGCCTATCGACAATTTTTGCGAAATGATTTCCCTTTATTCGCCTTGCAAAAATTCTCTATAGCTGATCGAAAAAACGCATGTTATCTTAATTAAACGATTAAAATAAAAGCTTTCCTGGAGTTGAATTTTTAGTAGCGGTGTTGCGGACGTAGAGCTTCAACTTATGATAATTGGGCTCTGTTCAAAATAATTACTTACTGCAAGTCACGCGAGAACCAAGTGATGCAAAACTAAAAGCGAAATTTATTCAAAGTTGTGAAATTGCTCTCAGAATATATTCAGACTACATGACGCCCGCCGGCCTTGCTTTGTTTAGGAACATTTTTTCCGGGGCTGTCATAAGCAGTAAGAGATTTAAGTGCAAACGAAGCTCAAAATTTACAGCTAAATCCAAACGAAACGATGAATGAATTTTGCGCTTAATTAAGTGATATTAGAATGGAGAACTGGGTAGGAAAATTCCACTAGTATGATACTATTAACCAATTTTCAAGATTATAAGTTTTGAATTATATCATTTCAAGTCGCTTATTTGGACAAATTAATTGCAAATTTATCTCGATGAGCATAACAAATACGCTTTTTTTATAAATGTACATAAATTATATAAGAAAAGGAGAAATAAGGGCAGTTAAAGCAAAAATGTAGATATATCAAGGCCAGGACTGAAACATGACGAATGGTAGCGGTTGCCAGTGGGCGTGGAGTGAGAGATATAAAGCCAGGATCATTATCATGACAGGGAGAGATGACCTGTAGCGTTCCTTGCATTATCTTACCATACGTAAACGGGATGTGGTTAGCTCTGCAGTTACCGTACGTAAACAAGAACAGGATGTTCGGTATGCGTAGCGCTCTGTAGTTATAATACAGAAACACGAACGGGGAGCGCGGTATGCGTAGCGCTCTGTAGTTAACAGTCGTATTTTACAATTTTACCAATGGCTTAAGTTATAGCTAGAATTTTACCTTTAATAACCTTTCGGTATTTTACCGTGAAATCTACTAATTTAAAGTACTTATTAACTTAAGTACTTATATATAGTTACCTATTGTGTACGGTATTCATCAGCTACAAGTTTAACTACTACAACATGACATGCAAGTAAAAGCAAAAAACGTATTCATTTTCACTTCAACCAAAATCGGTAATTGTTTTTTGCGCAATCACTCACTTCGCATCAGGGGACATTTTTCAGTCTCGCCTGACCTCATGGCACAAATACTAATATTGGCAAATAAAATTTCAACTACACTCGGCCAATTTAGAGTTTCCCGAAATGCTATAATGAAAAATAAAAATCCTATTGGACTATCACATGACTTGCACTAAAAACGCAAGTAAAACAATAAACAAATAATTAAAAATTGTTTCATCCAAAATCCATGAGGAAATCAAATATTTTAGTGGTTCTTATTAACATTTTTGAACTGCACAAATATTCGATACATGCTCGCTATCTCGAAACTATCACTCTTAAATCAAATAAAAAAGGTTTATATTCTCAGCCCAATCCAATCCATAATATATCCTATAGAATTAATGAGCAGAACTTTTCATGCTCACAGAGTGGGTTAAATTTAATTTATGCAAATTGGTACTTTTAGTGTAAAAGAAATCAGCAGGTACTGCATATATGAAAAATATGATTACTTCCATTCGCTTAGATTATCGCGGCGATTATCAAATCGCAAACCATTTGATTTTTCATGATTATTCAGTATGATAGTGAACAAAATAGCTTCGGAAACAGACTAAAAAATATAACTCAGTACTCACTGCAGTGAGTGACAGAGAGCGCATTTTCTCGTCGACGAAAACTTGAGGTCACGGACGGACGGACAGACGGACGGACGGACAGACGGACATGGCGAGCACAATAGTGCATTTTTTTCCATAAATGAGAAAATGCGCTAAAAATATACAGCATATTACCAGAAGCAGCCACACATGCACCGTTCGATGAAGTCTTCGTACAAATCTGATCACAATGAACATATATCAGATCAGTGATCGTTGTGTGTTCTGTAAAGGTTGTGCTGTAGAAAGTAAGAGGAACATATAAGTTTTTGTAATCCGATACCATTTAGCCAGAACACGAATGGCCACAAATCAAATTTGAATAAGGCTCCAAGGCCACATGTGACTCGTGATGCGCATGCATTGAACGAAAAACTACACTCACATGTAACTAACTTCATGTAAATCATTACTGAAAGAAAATTCTGAGGCCTGGCAGATTCTAATTCTGGCAATCAGAAGCTGAAGCGGCTCTAAATTTTGATCGAGTGGAGGAAGCTGTAGACGTTAGCCATAGACAACCAGGTTGACAGTGAGCTTCTTAATTCTTGAGAATATATCGACTTAACCTGATAGTATACCATACTGAACAGCCATCAGACTGAGCCCTACCACAGCAGTGATCGTCACAGTGCCTTTGACCACTTTCAGCCATTTTTAGCGCATTTTCTCATTTATGGAAAAAATGCACTATTGTGCTCGCCATGTTCGTCTGTCTGTCTGTCCGTCTGTCCGTCCGTCCGTGACCTCAAGTTTTCGTCGACGAGAAAATGCGCTCTCTGTCACTCACTGCAGTGAGTACTGAGTTATATTTTTTAGCGCATTTTCTCATTTATGGAAGAAAATGCAATTGTTTTAGATTGCAGTCATATTTAATTCGTAATTGCGACAGACCTATGTAAATTTTGATTTTCACGCATCATTTATGAGTCTGTTTGTAACTTTGTATTCAAAATAGGCAGTTACGCAACTCATACATGTTCAATAATGAAGAGAACGAGGTCAATGCCCAGCTCATTTATTCGGTATACGCTTATCACGCTGCCTGTCTATGTCCACTATGAGCTGCCAAGATATATGGGCTATGTGCAGTGACCGCACATCCGCAGGCTCACGCCTAAAATATTTGAAATGTTTTCATTTGAAATATTTTATATTTGGCTCACACCTTAGCTTAGACCTGAACATGAGTAACAATTCACTGTTAGAAAAATGACCGTTAACGGTATTACCGGCGTTTCAGTGGCCGGTCGGCATGTGAAAAGACCGTTTCACCGTTTTTATTCCAATTTAACACCAGAAATCCGTAAAAAATCTGATAAAAACGGCGAAACAGTTCATTTTCACGGGGCGACCGGCCACTAGGATGCCGGTGGGACCGTTTTTTCACCGTTTTTTTTTTCTAACAGTGAAGCGACAATGTCTGAATAACGATATGAGTGTAAATGACAGTTTGTTCATTTGATGTTGGTACAATTTAGTAGCTACATTTTGACTGATCTTACACATATTGCGGTGAAGGTTCATTTAGGCAGACTGGCAGAATTATGAAGGCAGGCTGATGAATTTTACGGCAATAATCATACAAGTTCCTGATCGTTCATATATTTATCACAAGAAAAGTAGCTGAGCACCAAAGTTGCCTGCCGATATGTTAATCCCAAATTTAGATATTTTTCTGACTGATGTACACGGGATGGACAAAACTACATGGGGTCGTTACCTGGATACCATATCAGACGTAGTATGTAATTCTGTCCAACAAAATTTCACTATTCAATGCTTCTCTTAACTTGAAAAGTGAATGTTGCTACATTCGAAATTTCGTTAATATATTAATTATTATTTGCTATATCTGCCATTTGATCTACCAACGTCATCTGAAGAATTGTTCGACTCCTTGAAAATTATAATGCATTCTTTGGTCATTAATTGTACGTATATAAACAAGAAAATTTTGCCATCTTATAGTAATTAATGCAGCAAATGAGATGCCTCGTACCTATTTACCAAGAAGTTACGTCATGGGGTTACGTTACCAGGAGTCGTCCGATTACACGAGCTTGGTTTCCGGCAAATGAATGGAGTCTTGTTCGAGAGGAACAATCAGCTTCAGTTTTCAACGAAATAGTAATATTATATTAGCGCGAATCTTCATTGTAAATCCAGCATATACGATAAACATGACATGTAATTCGCGGCTTTGGGAATTTAACGCCATCACGAAGCGAGTAAGAAAAATAATTTTACAATAATTCGTGCGATAACGTCAGCATATAGACTGAAAACCTTGAATTGCGTGGAATTGAAATATGAAACAATAACAATGAGAACAGCAGAATGTATCCATCAACGTACGGAGTGGGGGGAGCTGAACAAATTTACTGTATCGTCACAAGTGTTCACAACATTCGGGCGCTCTTCTGAACTTCACTGTCCTGTGTCCAAGGGGGAAGTTTGTCCACTAAGTGGTAGGATTTTTAATCTTGAGTTTTTGAGCAATGGAGAAGTACTAGTACGAAATATACTGTCCTGTGTCCAAGGGAAGTTTGTCTACTAAGTGGTAGGATTTTTAATCTTGAGTTTTTAAGCAATGGAGAAGTAATAGTACGAAATATAATTAAACTTTACGTTAAATATTGCCTTTACTATTCAACCAGATCAGAAGCTTGATTAAAGCTCTGTGCTACGCTTGTTTCAATTCATAATTATAGGCGAAAACATGTTTTCGTTCAATTATTCGTCTATTCACTACAGCTATATACTTCTGTTGGAGCATCTTCGTCTTTCTTAGAATCTAGGCTAATCATCGAAGTGAGTGACACAGACAAGCTGTCCTAGAAGCAACAAGAACCTGGAACGACTTTTCACAAGAATCCGATCACATTAAGTATTATAAACGCTTTTCTACTAGGTCACCAAACACCACATCACGAAAAGAAGCTACCGTAACACGTTGCAGCGCAACTCTGCCTCACTTTGATCGCGATCACAATCGTTCGTTGGCACCGAGAACACAATTCTACCACGCAAGTGTCAGCGTGATACTGATAATAATGCTAAAGCCCAGGGGCTCTCAAGGCACTATGAACAGTGTACGTGCGTACATATACACTGCGCACAGGGTGCACATGTGCGTGTACATGCATGATTCTCTTGCATTTGCAGTGCTATCTTGACGTCGACACGCGTAGAAACGCGGTGTGTGGTGGCAACTGATACTCGTTCAACAGAGAAACCATTTCAGCGGGTACTTCAGCAAAATGCCAAGCTGCCTCCCAATAGAAACGCTCATCAAATTATTACAACCTAATAGGCTTTCGAGTTGAAGTTGGACAAAATAGTAACCGATGCACGAGAGGTTGATTTGTTGCATTGCTCTATTTGTTCATTCCACCGCACAACTTTGACATTAAAACGCAAAATAACTTAAGCGCGAACACGTAATAACTTGGGAGAAACTTTTCTAGCTTTGGTTTGGTTTTACTTCCCACGAACCATTTTTTCCTGGTACGTTCATTTGATCGTAAGGCCTCTCAAGTATGGCCTCTCTCACACACACTTTGCTTGCTTCAAGTGGTAAGATAACCTGATGAAAGGGGTGTTCATATCCACGGAAGAATGAACTGGAGTAATAACGAAAAAAATATGTTATGACTCACCTTTAAATTAGATCCTGAAAATAAAGCAACAGTACGGTCAGTTATCGGTCCTGTCCGTTTGTTTATTATTTGCAGAGGATGAGAAGGTAAACAAGCAGAGAGGCCCACCCTTGTGGCGTGCTAATCGACCTACAGCGCAACGACAGAAAAAAGTACAAACAATTCCTGCCAGATCAGACCGGCACGTACCTAGATCACCTTGAGACCCACATGGGCAGCTATGTCTTATGAATTCTAGCGTTCATCTCTTGTATTTAGGAATACCACAACATGCCGGTTAAGATAGCAGAATATACTAATGATGAATTTCTAAGTTTCAGAACGTTTCGTCACGTTTGCTGAAAAAAAGAAGAAGAGAAATAAATGCTTTCTTGAAATCAACACAAACGTTAATTATATTTGCGGTGACATTTTTGTGTTGACGAGCGTATTTATTATGGCTAAGTTATTCCGAACGAATACGCCGCCTTACTTCGTAATAAATAATTCCATCTTAATGGGAAGAGTTTTTTTATTTTCTTATCCTGCCCATAGATGGCGCTGGAAGGAAAGAAAAATCTTCAATGAGTAACTAATTTAAAAAAATTGTCGCGAATGTGTAATAAGCATATAAAATCATGTATTCAATTTCATAATTAATGGTTATGAATTAGGAAAATATAACATTCTAAAGTAGTTAGAATTAACTATTCCATTCAGCGCAGATTTAAAGCATGTGTAGCGCAGGTTCAGGGCCGGGCTGGCACAGACAGTAATCTAACGTTCATGCGTTTTTGTCTACTGTGCCTCAAAATCAGTCTTCATAAGAATTAATAATACGCATGATTTCGTGCTAAAGAAACTTCTTTTTATTAAAATTCATTCGGCTTTTTATGACTAGCTTTTATAGCGTGTGAAATTATTTACATATGAGATCTCACGGCTTCGCTTTTACCCTTCTTGTACATGGATATTAGTTATTCACTTCCAAATATTCCGCAACTCCTGAATACAGTTTTCTAGGCAAATAAACAACAATTTTTATGGTAATTTGGCAACCACGGAGCAGAGAGCCACTTATTAGGTGGCTAACGAATTTTTTTCAATTATATTTTTCTCTAATAAATTTGTCAAATCGTAACCGATCTTGACTTAAGTAATAATAAATCACTTTATTGCCATTACGTGTGAGAGTCGTATGATTTTTTATGTAAATATACACTTATTTAGTTATTTTTCGGAGCGGTCACAGTGAGTTAGCCAACTGACTCCAAAAGAATTATGGACCACTTATCATTGTTAACAATCTGCCTCAGTATCACTATCATTGGCTACACTTACGTCGGCGAACCAAACAAAATCATTGGATGGTTTTATGCAAAATTTAGACTTGAATTATTATATTTAATCAGATATTAGTTCTGGACCAGGATACCTTTCGGCTTTCGTAATTGTATTTATTGTGTTTTGTCAACTTTTGTGCAATCATGAAGGTATTTCTGTGTTGCCAAAATGCAATAAAAATATATAATTGGATCATAACTAGTGTATTCAATAATAAAAAACGTATATGTTTGACAAAGTAACATCGTATGTTGTATGATCGGCCGAATAGCATAAGTTGCGTGAAAATTAAAGTCGTCATTATTTTAATACAGTATCCCACAAAATGCCCACAGAAGCTTCGTTTTCTTCTATTCAGCGTTCGTACGTCGTCGACACGAGCTCTTGCGTCCGTCCGGACTCCGCGGATTTCCATAGGTTAGTTGGTGTTGTTCTGGTGGAAAGGGAGGTTGTGCGTCACAAGTTCTTTGAGCGACCCATGTGCTTTGGACGCCTGCAAAGAGAACTGTATTCTAGTTAAAAATTGTGAACAAATGGCGTGCCCGCGCTCTCTCTTTATTGTGTCTGTATGCTCCAGTTAACGTTGTTGTGACGCATTTGGTTCTGAACGAGTTAAAAACGCGTATAGCGTCGATTCGGATCGTTCTGACCTGAAGAGCTTCCAATGCCACGTCATTTGCATTGGCCAGCTACCTCTAAATACATAATTGTGTTGTGTTCAATATGGGCATAAATGTGTCATTGTAAACACCGCACTTCATGTAAACAAAGGAACACGTTCATTTCGTTTTATATCTCGTTTTCCATGCTTCTCGTGTCTGACTCAGCAAGACTAGGGGTAGAGGTGAGGCAGGATTACGATAAGGTTTGAAGCGGACGCCGGAAAGCGGTTCGTTCTTAGGCTATATGTTTTATTTTGACAAAGAAGCCTTTTGCTTCTCGAGTGTATCATTGAAATCATGTGGGCTTAGATATTGTTTCTATGTTATTTACTAAACTTGAACGCGAATCGCTTCCCAAAGAATTCAATTGTAGAGTTGAAGCTATTAGTGCGATCAAATAGTCTTAGACTCTAACCATTTTTCAGTTCGCTGTTGAGTCGTAAATTTTCTATTCATTTATGAATACTGTCGCATCAAGGCTATTCGGCTAAATTATGAATAGTTTAGTTCATATCTTGATCTATCCATCTGCCTTTATTTGACGTAGGTACCTACATAAGATTCCGTGAGAGAAGTCAGATAGGGTAACTTGATCTTAATTTGATGATGCTATAAAGATTAAAGATTATAAAAAGATTAAAGATTATGAAACTTCCAAGCCTCCATTATCGACGTCTGCGTGGGGACCTCATTGAAGTATACAAGTATACTCATGGCTTATACAAGGTCCCAGAAGGATTACTAGAATTTGAAACAAGAATAAAATCTGACACTACACCTTGAGATCACAGACGCGGAGAAAAATGCAAGCAGTCTAATAATAAATTTTCAAAAATGAGACGCTTTTCTCCAAATGAGACCGTCTTTTCCAAAAATGACACCTTTTTACCTAAATGAGACCGTTTTCTTGAAAGTTAGACAGTTTTTTTCAAAACTAAACCGTTTTTCACCGCACGAAATTATATGTGCAGTGACCGGCGGCAATGTCCGTCATCAGCGAACCACATCTGCTACTATCGATCATTTGAACGTCGATAATACCGCAACGATAATTTCTGAAACGTTAATAGTCATAAAAAAATAATGTAAATAAAAAATCACTATGCCACTGATTTCTCAAAACTCATCCCGATTGCCTTGATCTTGATAATTTTTTTTTATCATCTGCAGGTTTTACATTGAGAAATCCACCTCGTTACGTACCGGACAATTTAATTACATTTAGTAAACGTAATCAAATTTACATTAGCATAGGCTCTGAATGCTGTACAAAAACAGTTAATTACTGTAAATATAATTAAGAAGTTTTAATAAATTTTATTGAGCTCCTAATAAATGCTCTTGAGCAGCAAATGAATAAAAGCAAACCGTATTTCAGCATAAAGTTGATATAGGTAGTTATAAATTAATTCTGCTGGTAGCATTGCCGAATGTACCTGATATACTGTGACGCTAGGATATACAATTAATATCATTGGTTTACAGCCAGAACTATAAGTATATAGTATCTCATTAGTAATCATTGCGTGTACAAGACCACAGCCTGCTAATAAATCTAGAACGGTTATTTTGCTACAGTCTTACCTGTTGGATATAATAAAGGGAGGAATCCATAAGGTCATCTACAAATGTCGTGTATATAAAATACACTGCTCGAATAAATACAATGATTTTTTTTCAAATATTAAATGAGGATAAAAAAAATACTTTTTCTTACAAGAATGCCGACCAATTTAAGGCTATTTGTCAAAAACCAATTTTTGTTTGACGGTCTGGCAATAGCTTTATAGTTAAAATCTATTCTTATATAAATTTTCCCGGGCAAAATTCTTCAAATAAAAGAATATTAGAAAACATTCTCTTCCGAAATCGAAATTAGTAAATACCATTATGGAAATTATTGATTTGTAAAGACGTCAGCGTGAAGTTGCTGCCGATAACACCAGTTAGGGATTATTGATGCATTTGAAGTCGGATACAAACTGGCTTACAGGAATCATTTTATCAGTAGCTAATGCAATGACTAGGCAGGGATTTAAGGGATTTAAGGAGTAAGTTGGCCTTTAAAGTAGCAATTATTATTACCAATACAAGATAGCAGACGGAAATTTCGTGTATTGATACATTTATCATACTTCCCAAAGTACAAA
Organism: Hyalella azteca; assembly: GCF_000764305.2. Classification (NCBI taxonomy): domain Eukaryota; kingdom Metazoa; phylum Arthropoda; class Malacostraca; order Amphipoda; family Hyalellidae; genus Hyalella; species Hyalella azteca. The sequence continues at coordinate 140,420 of NW_025932772.1, forward strand.
GGCGCACTCTTTGAAAATTGACTTTTCCCAAGAAATTACATTAGGCTTTGATTAGTTACGAGTAAATTTATTTTTTCATCGGTCTTTTGGTCACATTCGTTTGATAGAAACTTGTGTTCATTACTTTGTGAGCTGGAAAATTCATTACTTTGTGAGCCAGAAAATTCATTACTTTGTGAGCCAGAAAATCAGCCGAAAATTCGCGCATCCGAGAGACCGCAATGTTTTTCTCACATACTGTATGTGCAACGAAATGTTACTATTCCAGATAATGTATTTAAAAGTTGCATAAGGTACTCGCCCACTCGGAGAAAATGTGCAAGTATGTATAAATTGTGATGTATAAATCTTTTGTTTGAAAGAAACCTTCCTTTCCCGTTGCCTTTACAGATTTTTACAGCATTTCCTCAAGATTTTGAATCAACCAATAAAACGAATGTATTTTTAGTGCACTTAGCAGTGATAATTTTTCATTTGATTTTTTTCTCGAGTTTGTTTCGTAAAATCGCAATCATTGCGGCGTCAGGCGAAGACTGCTTCTCGGTCGAGCTTTGGAGCGGCATGGACACTTGCTTCAAAGCCTTCGATAAGGATGAGTAAGTTGTCTGTTCATTTAAATACTACAAATATTTGAAGCTTTCGATAAAGATGAGTAAGTTGTCTGTTCATTTCAATACTTCAAGGTTTCAAATCTTTCGATAAGGATGAGTAAGTTGACTGTTCATTTAAATACTGCAAGGATTTGAAGCTTTCGATAAGGATGAGTAAGTTGTCTGTTCATTTAAATACTGCTTTCTTTCAAATCTTCCGACAAAGATGCGTAAGTTGTGGATTCATTTCAATAAAATAAAGATTCAAAGCTTTCGATAAGGATGAGTAAGTTGCCTGTTCATCTAAATACTGCACGGTTTTGAAGCTTTCTACAAAGATGAGTAAGTTGTTGATTCATTTCATCACTATATAGACTCAAAGCTTTCGATTAGCATAAGTAAGTTGTTCATTTAAATACTGCAAGCTTTCATAGCTTTCGACAAAGATGAGTAAGTTGTCTGTACAATTCAATACTGCTTGGTTTCAAAGCTTTCAACAAAGATAAGTAAGTTGCGGATTCATTTCAATACTACAAGGCTTCTAATGACGATTAATTTGTCAATGCTGTTCAGTTACACAGGCTGCAAATCTTTTGACTAGGACTAGTAAATAGTCAATGCTATATACCTTAATACTATAGGGTTACTGTACAAAGCTTTCGGCGAAGACGATTGAGTTGTGTGAGTCGGCAATAAAGTTCTACCATTTCTGAACAACTACTTTGGGATAAATTTACACATTTTAACTTCAACCTTATCTCTGGTTCGCCTGATTTGCTTATCATATATAAATTTATTTATATAGGTATTATATTACACTTTACTGATTTACGTACTGATGTCGCTTCAGACATCTATGCTCGTCTTAAGCTGAAGCTCAATAAAAATATTTGATTCCGAAATATTTTTTTCCGATTCCGATTACATATTTATTCATGTGCCGTTTTCAATATACCTACTGGAAATCATTTTAAATATCTTTAATGAATCATAAAATTAGTAATGGGTGCAACACGGACGCGAGATCAAACGAACAAATTAAACACCAGCTAGTGGGGATAGATCGCTGCCTGTCAAAGCCTTGTCCAAAGACGTGTTGGGTCGAATTTCTTTAAAAAATTACTAACTACTATTCTTAAATTGCTATTACTATTATTTATTATTCGTGCTGTTTCCATTGTAAGGATTCTTTCTGAAATTGGTCGGAACTGTTCAACTGCGTGCATTCGACCGTTAAATTATGTTGTTGTGATGCCCAAACTTAGGAGTTGTCTTGCTACTCTGATTGCTGATCATTCCTACGCCAAAATCTCATCATTCACGAGCAACAAATTGAGGGCTGATTAAGCTTAAAATTTGAGTTATAATCAGCAAATATCATAATTTGAGGTACGATTATTAAAGATAAGTCAAGATATACTTTAGAAAATGCATCTTCAAACGTGAATTATTCAATTCACGATAATGTTAATTAGAAAGGATAATTAGTTTCTAAAANGCTGCTAGGCTATCATGAGACCATCATCAACTTTCTTTTGAAACTCGCGAGGTTTGCTGCCTTCATTCACAGTCGATGAACAGTTGCCCACCTCCCGCTGACCTTTGACCTCATCAAGTGTTCGATAGTTTTCAGACCCTCAACTAAAATTACTGTTATTTTTTTTAGAGGCGTTGCAAAACTAAAAATCATCGTGGTATTTGCAAACATCGTGGTTATTGAAAATTATCTAACGGTATTTGTGAGGACATTTTATTAGACTGGCAAATGGTAAATGAGAATTAAAATCAATCTTCAGTGATCTTGAAATAATTCTCATAGGCGATAACCATTAATGATGGGAACTTTCAGAAAATTAATGCGTACAATAAAAACATGCACGATATACCTTCTTACAAAAATATTTTAGCGATTTTAAATGTCATCGTCAACATCGCACGAATGGCAAGCTAGAATGCATTTCTGCAGTCTTTTGATCCGGTTTAAGGTTTAATACTTTATCTATTGCATCTGCATTGCCCTGGTTTAACAATTAAGTATAATATTTCATAGTTAGAAAATACCTCGTCTTAATTTGTATTGCTTCGCATTTTGTGATTTATTTTGAATATGTTTGACAATTAAAATATCTAGACGTCACAGAATTTTCATTCAATTTCTTCGAACTACTACGCTCGCTTTTACCTACCATCTAATAGCAAGTTTTTTTCTCCATGACAATTACAAGTTATTTTAAAAATTATTGGTAAGATTGTCATAGACATCACCAAGATTGGTTCCATCTGGATAATTTCCCGAAGCAGCTACGTACTTAGAAACATTTTATCATCCATTTCGGATGACGAGTAAGCGGAACGTTTTATGTCTTTCTACCCTTAAGCTTTGTTACCATGTTAACGATGAATTCCTTCTACTGAATTCTCTTTTTCTAAATTCTCTTCGATTACCCGATGTGTATTGCATGCACGGGTTATTTATTGCCGTAATTCTTCGATCGTAAGGTGAATAAGGAACATTGAAACGTTGATGCCTGCTACACGCCCTAGACAGGGGGCACTCTCACGCCGTTGTTCGTTGCGTCTCTACCACGTAATTGTTCTTTATAGAGAATCTGACAACGTCAAGGGATCAATATGTTGCGTCACGAGTTGCCGTGTGATGGCCTACTTGCCAGACGTACCCTCCCCTTACCAGACGTACCCTCCCATTACCAGACGTACCCTCCCCTTGCCAGACCTACCCTTCCCTGGCCAGACCTAATACCAATTGCCAGACCTAATACCAATTGCCAGACCTATCCTCACCTTGCCAGACCTATCCTTCCCATGCCAGCATTACCCTAATCATGCAAAGCTTTGCCCGCTCTTGCACGACTCTTTCCCTGCTCTTCTAAGATTTTTACTGCATTTTTGTGCTTTCCCTCTACAATGATTCTCTGGCCTAATATTACGTTGCCTTTAATTTCTTTTTTTGTTTCATCTATGTCATTTGCTTGTGCCGTTGCGTAAATATCCCCTTTTGCGTAAATGTTGAAAATCAGAATGGCGTTCGCACTACTTATGATAAACCTCGCTCAAAGCCATATGGTTGTTCGGACACATTATAATCCTTAACTGAATTCAATCTAATCCTCTTAACGATCTACAATATCGCGCTATTTAACTTGAAACGTTTCCATTTTCCATATTTACCCTGCACACGTAAGTTTAATGATAATTAATTTGTGAAACGATTTGAAATTACTCTAGTTAAGAGTTATCACATATTGCTAAGACCGCTTGATCCATGTAATGTGCATCTCTGTACATGAATGCTTTTTTCATGAACCATATTTTATTGTAAGGTTGTTAAAGTTACATATTAGACACCAAAAGGAAATCGTTCTTACGAGAGACTATACTATGCGTTAGGTCAGTGGTTAAGAGGAGGTCCTGCCGTGAACAACCCATTTCTAGGCCTAGTTGACCTATATTGCGTCACTCTTCTGCTGTGCTTTAAGTCATCTTACACTGCGCGTTTATTGGTGAGCTGCTATATTAGACCAAATGTACCCTAGCAATAAATTAGCTATTTCTGTTACATGTAAATTGGTTAAAGAGTGATCATATATAGAATCTGTTATGCAAGTGCTTAAGTAAGTAATATCAGTCAGTATGAAAGTATTTATTTCCAATGTAGGGTTGCGGGTCACGAGAGTAAGCTGCCTCCGGTACCGTGTATTCCAAGTATATTTGCTTGGAAGGATCTTCGCGCGTGCTCCCAGTATCTGGGACGTGCTACGACCTTTGTCACCTATTGTGAACTGTTGGAATGGGCACTTAGCTTGTCTAGAATCGTGTCAATCTTTCCAGCAATACTGTTTAATTATTGTTCTTGTTCAATAAATTAGTTTTTGGTGGCTGATGTTTGATGCACATGAGTAACGAACCCGATGAAGTACAAGACTTCATTACAGTGAAACAATTTGAAATTACTCTTGTTAAGAGTTATCACATATTGCTAAGACTGCTTGATCCATGTAATGTGTATCTCTGTACATGAACGCCTTTTTCAATTTATCTCGATTCATTACCGTGTTGCGGTAATGCATGATTAATGATGCAAGGTTACTATTAATTAGGTTGTATGGAGATCTTTTGAGTATTCTGAAGTGTACAAATGAGCATAACGATCAAAGCTTCCTTCTCAAAAGCCCTCCATTAATTTTAGTCGCCTAAATTTTAATCAGTTTGATGCGAGTCTTCATCCATCTTCCTTTTGTTCGAAGTGTTCGTGGCTGGAGAGCTCGATTGATCGAGGAAACTTTAAATGCACTGCTGGAGCACGGCCACTTAATACTTAGTTTAAATGGCAAATGACTTCGTCAATATTAAGGTGAACATCGATGAAACTTTGAGGAATGGGTCTAATTAAAAGGTAAAAAAGCGTGCATGAGCACGCTACAACATGGTTTGGAGTATTGTTTTCTTAAAGGCAAATTTAAGGATGAAAAAATATAACTCAGTACTCTCTACAGTGAGTGACAGAGAGCGCATTTTTTCGTCGACGAAAACGTGAAGTCACGGACGGACGGACGGACGGATGGACGGACGGACATGGCGAGCACAATAGCGCCTTTTTTCCATTAATGAGAAAATGTGCTAAAAATAATGCCTTATGCTCTAAAATTTGCTCTGGGCTGCTCCGAAGTTGTTAAAGCGTCCTTTATTTCACTTTTTATTGACTGGAAATTTTTAAATGATTTTGTTTAGTTAATCACACGTAAACAACGGAATTACCATCAGCTAGCATTTGCAAAGTATTACATGTATATTTTATATTATTCTACTTTATGTAAAAACTTGAGTTTGGGAATTGCTCAAAATTTATACCTATCAATATTTCCTCGTGTTTAGGTGATCGCTTAGAAATTACAATGAGTTATATGCACTGCACTTGATTCATTCTGTTCATGGTATGTCATCATATAATATCATATAATATACTATTTACGTACCTATAAGATGCTTATTGTTAAAAAAATCACAAGCGTGTCCCATTTCTCCACGATTTTTCAAAGCATTTAACATTAAGTACTTATTCTACCTCCGTGTGAGCCTCATGTTTGCTTGAGGTAAACATGCGGATGCATGACGCGGTCTGCAGTCGTCTCTTGATGACATGCAGCGATGTGATTTTACCTGTAAAGGTCAAAGAAAATTGGTGGTTAATTTTCGTGTCACGGGATGAGATGATGTCAGGCCAGATCCATCGAGCGAGTTGCGAGGCTGCGCTCATCATTGGCTGCGGTCACGGCATGCGTGCCGAGTGCAGAAGGGCCTTCTGGAGTGCCTTGGTCTTTGTGCCTCTTAGGCTTTTTTCTGGTCCTTTTTGGCCCAAACTTGGGCCTTCATAGCGCATTTTCTCATTATTGGAAAAAAGGCGCTATTGTGTTCATGTCCGTCTGTCTGTCCGTCCGTGACTTCACGTTTTCGTCGGCGAGAAAATGCGCTCTCTGTCACTCACTGCAGTGAGTACTGAGTAATTATTTTGTTTTTACATGGGCTACTTGAGCCTTTTCGGCTGTTCTTACAAGGATTATTTGGGCCTCTTAGTTTCCCTAAAGTTTCGTGGACATCGATATATTTTGGATCAATGCAAAGATAGAGTTTGCCTTGATAAGAAGCTAAGAAGTTTAGTTTCATCATTACCTGCAACTGTTTACTTTTATTGTACCACATCCTTCTAAATTACAAATTCTGTTTTGTGCAGCTTGCATGCTGCTGTGTTGGTCATAGCTTTAAAAATTTTCAATCACTGGTTTTATTGTTTTACAGGCAATTCGTTTCACTAATCTCCTGCATTTTAGACCCGGACATCTTTAATTTTCGAGTCACGCACTCTGCAGTCACGCTTTCTCTGCTTTAACGTATTTTTTTAATGGTGAATTCCACGGGACGATGCAGTAACCTCACATTATCCAGGTCTGATAAACAATTCTTGAAAAATCACAGTTCATCTTAATTCTAGAATGAAGAAATAATGGAGATTGATGACACTTTAAATTGCTTCTTGCTCAGACTTGTTACGTGGAATCAGATTAGAATGGAGACGGTAGCACTAAAAATACTCGCGGAATGATCTCAATCTTCGTATACAATTGTTTTGCTGACGCTAAGTGATTCTTTCACGATGCCCCTATTTAAATGTTGTGGTGAATCGTCGGCTTTGCATTACTACAATTCTTGCAGTACTGAAACATTCATATTTTGCTGATCCTCTAATTTATTTAATGCGAAAGTAAAAATTATATTTATCGTCAAGGTGAAACGGGCAGATTTCAAAGATTATTTTTTTTTATATAAGAAGCATCTATTAAAAAGATGTAAATTTTATCTTTGTTTCTTAAATATAATCGGATAAAATTATTATTTCATTACTAACGTTGTAAGACGCACATTCAACCTTTCAAACCCCACCGAGGGAACTTCAGCCATTTACAATTTCATTAAGTAAATGTTCACTTCTGACTGAAAATACGAAACTTCAGCCTATAAAATTTTTATTTTATTATTATTACCTTCAATTGAAAATATTGAACATCAGCCTCTAAATTTTTATTTTATTATTAGCTTTTCACTGAATGAAAATACTTGTACTTTTCAGGGACGGGTTCCTCAACCAGTCGGAGTTCAGCGCTCTGTGCCGAGCTCTGTTCCGTAACGAGTGCGGCAAACCTTATCATATCGAGCCCACCATGCTAACAAAAATATTTCAGATCTTCGACACCAATAAAGTAAGTCTACACTTGCAAGATAAAAGTCATTTATGGTATGTGCATGAGAAAGTTAAACTAAAATATTTTAGATCTTCGACACCAATAAACTAAGTCTACACTTGCAAGATAAAAGTCATTTATGGTATGTGCATGAGAGAGTTAAACTAAAATATTTCTGATCTTCGACACCAATAAAGTAAGTCTACACTTGCAAGATAAAAGTCATTTATGGTATGTGCATGAGAAAGTTAAACTAAAATATTTCAGATCTTCGACACCAATAAACTAAGTCTACACTTGCAAGATAAAAGTCATTTATGGTATGTGCATGATTTTTATTAGGGCCGCTGAAACAAGCAATGTCAGAAGACACCAGAAATAAGAAGGTGGCCTGATTGGCCTCATTTTAGTCATCCCTAATGTTGCTGCATAATGGGCCGTTTAGTCTTAATTGTTGTCATCAGTAGTTCCAAATATTATGTTCTCGTTAAATTTAATGACCTATTATTAAAAACTATGTTCGGCTATTTAAATGCCCAACGGCAAAAGTACGTAATTATATTGGTTCGAATATATACCGAATTGTTCCTTTGCATCGTTATCGAGTTTCTATTTATACAGTATTACGGAATATAAATAACCACGTAATGTATGTTAACGGAAACTTATTGTTTTGCTTGCATTTTGGATAAAAAATGCAGGCACGCCTCGATTTTCAAACGCTTTAGCACATGGAATAAAAGAAAGTGATATTCTACATTTTTTTGCTTATGTTATTGTTATTGTATTTGTCTAGCTATCATTATATATGATTGAAATTTAACTAGAATCTGAAATTTTTCACTTAGTTTAAGCTAAAGTTTCTATACGTTTAAAAGATCACCACCGCATTATGTATTATTACATAATTACTCTACAGAAGTTAACTAACGATTGTTCGGCGAAGAGTTTGTTAACAGTGAAATTGTTTAGTATTAGATTTTTATCAGTTTTCACAGTATCTATTGATACGGATACGAAAATCATGTGGTATTATAGCAGCATTTATTGTGCAACCATGACCTGAGCATTTAAATACTTAAAATATATATTTTTTTATAATCTTTATTCTCCACGCATGCATGAGAAAGATGCACTTTTACGACCACGACACGCATCTTCCGTTTGCTGCGTGCACGATGCCTGAAATTAACATCATTGATTCCTTTGATGTCCATCACAAACCTCAGTACTATTAAATGTTTTGATGACGATTTAAATGGTGTAATCTGTGTGACACTAATTACTTAATCATACTTCAGTAATCATTTATTGATTGCATTTAATGTACGGCATTCAAATGAAGTGATGAACGTACAGCTCATATGTTTTTTAGAAATGTTTTTCAAATTTATTATAAGTAGAATTGTATAGCGCATCCCGAATGTCATTAATACTGCAAACTTACCCGCGCACGCTAAACCTGTGCATGTTAAAATAGATGGCAACCAGTTTCCTCATAATAATAGAATATGGATCGCACGAGCTTCTTATTGAATAATTTCCTTTGTGGCTAAAATTGTGAGGTCCTCGGGCTGCTAGGCTATCATGAGACCATCATCAACTTTCTTTTGAAACTCGCGAGGTTTGCTACCTTCATTCGCAGTCGATGAACAGTTGCCCACCGCCCGCTGACCTTTGACCTCATCAAGTGTTCGATAGTTTTCAGACCCTCAACTAAAATTACTGTTATTTTTTTTAGAGGCGTTGCAAAACTAAAAATCATCGTGGTATTTGCAAACATCGTGGTTATTGAAAATTATCTAACGGTATTTGTGAGGACATTTTGCTGTCTCTTATACACATCTAGATGTGTATAAGAGACAGAACCAGCAGCATTAGCGTCTAACTAACCAGCAGCATTAGCGTCTAACTAACCAGCAGCATTAGCGTCTAACTAACCAGCAGCATTAGCGTCTAACTAACCAGCAGCATTAGCGTCTGCCTAACCAGCAGCATTAGCGTCTAGCTAACTAGCAGCATTAGCGCCTAACTAACTAGCAGCATTAGCGTCTAACTAACTAGCAGCATTAGCGTCTGCCTAGCCAGCAGCATTAGCGTCTGCCTAGCCAGCAGCATTGGCGTCTAACTAACCAGCAGCATTAGCGTCTAACTAACCAGCAGCATTAGCGTCTAACTAATCAGCTGCATTAGCGTCTAACCAACCAGCAGCATTAGCGTCTAACTAACTAGCAGCATTAGCGTATAACAAACTAGCAGCATTAGCGTCTAACTAACCAGCAGCATTAGCGTCTAACTAACTAGCAGCATTAGCGTCTAACTAACCAGCAGCATTAGCGTCTAACTAACTAGCAGCATTAGCGTCTAACTAACTAGCAGCATTAGCGTCTAACTAACTAGCAGCATTAGCGTCTAACTAATCAGCAGCATTAGCGTCTGCCTAGCCAGCAGCATTAGCGTCTGCCTAGCCAGCAGCATTAGCGTCTAACTAACTAGCAGCATTAACGTAGTCTGCCCTGCAGTGCGGCTCTAGGGCGGCTGATCTCAATAGCGGGGCGGCGAGACACGCAAGCTCTGCTGCATGCATGGGCACGCTGCATTTGCTTGCCTTACTTGTGATTAGCAAATAAATTATGTATATAATGGATTATAATTAACAAATAAATTGTTTAGGTTACAAAATGTTTAATAACAAACTAGTTATGTAGATTAATGATCATGATCGACAAACAAATTATTCAGGTTATTGATTATTAATAACAAATAAATTTTGTAGATTAATAATTAGGTTAAACGACCGAATAATGTAGATTGATGATTATGATTAGAATTGTGCATGAAATTGTGGAAGAATCGCTATTACGTGCTTCTCGATAAATTACCTAGTAAAAATAGCAGGATACGATGGTTTATTAAGCTGATATAATTATATATTGTGTTACGTGATAAACCAAAGTTTTTTCTCATATTCCGTCAATTCCATGCATCCAGGCGAGAATCAAGTAGTCGGGAATCTGTAAACATTATCTTGAATATAAATGTTTGATTCTGTAAGTCTCCAATGGATAGACAAAGGTAGAAAGTGTCTAGGATACTCGTTGATTTAATTTTGTGAGCTTTTAATCAACACAAAAACAAATATAAAGTAAATATAAAGTTATTAGATTTATACCTTACTTGTAGTTAATAATACGTGTGTTCTGGCCTCCAGGACAATGTGATCGATAAGGACGAGTTCCGTTTCTGCTGGCAGCGCTGGATAAAGCAGGTTAGTTATGTTCTATTTTCTTGGCGCATTTTCTCATTTATGGAAAAAATGCAGTATTAATTGCGTTCGTCATGTCCGTCCGTCCGTCCGTCCGTGACTTCACGTTTTCGTCGACGAGAAAATGCGCTCTCTGTCACTCACTGCAGTGAGTACTGAGTTATATTTATTATTAAATTAATAAATAATCGCAGGTAGTTCGGCCCGTGACGGCTCTGTTTGTGGTTGACGTCCAGAACGACTTACTTCATCTATTACTATTATATATTATTTTATCATATTACCATGAACTATAATTATCACCTGCAATCAATTAAATATTATAAATATTATTAAATTAATAAATAATCGCAGGTTGTTCGGCCCGTGACGGCTCTACTTGTGGTTGACGTCCAGAACGACTTCATCTCAGGCAGCCTCGCCATCATCAACTGCCCCGCCCAACACCGCGGCGAGGAGGTGCGAACCCTGCAAAATGTACAGATTTCGTACAAAGAACAACGCAGTTTCATCCTTTTTTTGGTCGTACTGACTCATTTTAACCCGACAAAAAGGCATTTTGCCCCAGTGTTTTTCATGTGTTAGCATTTGTTTCATGTTTATCGTCTCGGGCTAAGAAACGCAGAAACGCCTGCCTATGCAAAGTAATTTTTTAATTTGTTTACTCGTGAATATCTTAGGCATCACAAATTTTTCATCAGGGAATGATTCTATGGTATTATAGAATGGAGATTAAAATAGTTTTTCTACAAACGTGTCGTCAGGTCATTCCTCCTATCAACAAGAAGTTAGAGGAGGTGTAGGGTTATATAGAATGTAATTTAAAGTGTATTTCTCTACATTTGTTTCGTCAGGTCATCCCTCCTATCAACAAGATGCTGGAGGAGGTTAAGTTCGACACAGTCGTGTACACGCTGGACTGGCATACCACGGACCACGTCTCATTCCTGGACAACGTCACTCTTAGGACGTTACACGAGACGAATAAGGTATGATTATTATGTTTATTTATTATATTATAATATCTGTTTAGTATATTGCCATATATTATAGTATTTATGCGATATAATTATTAGGTTATTAATTTATCCTTGGACAACGTCACTCTTAGGACGTTGCAAATAAGGTATGATTATTATGTTGATATTTATTATATTTTAAAATAGTATTATTATATTGTTATTGATTATAATATTTATGCGACATACTTATAAGGTTATTTTATTATTTCTGGACAACATCACTCTTAGGACTTTGCATGAGACCAAAAAAGTGTGATTATTAGTATTTTAATATTGATCATATTATTAATATGACATGATTATTAGGTCACAATTCGATAATGGTCCTTTATACTTGTGTTCCGATTTAGTTTTTATAGAGTAGTTGATGATGCATGTTGAGAGAATCTTCTATAAATAATCGAAACATAACGTAAAAAAATCTGATGAAAAAGACCTTGGTGTCAAACAATTTTTTGACCGTCGAATTTAGTTTGCGACATTCTGTCCAGGCATTGAAGTTCACGCACAAAATTTGATATTTTCCGTTTACTTTAGTAATACACTAAAACGAAGTTAACGAGTTTCAACTCAACAACGCTGGGAGCTGTAATTTCAACTCGTACATTAACACATTTTGAGGTCAGCAACGAAGATCTGGGGTCGCTGGTGGAAGATGTTTACTAATTTATAATTTGTTTAAAAAGAACCTCTTAATGGCATTCTTTCAAGCAAATTTATGTAATGAATAGCTACCTATATCCTAAATATGATGTATGATAGCGATTTATTGTATCGCCGCTAGCTGCCATACGTCGCGGGTGTGAATATTTACTAATGCATTATTTGTTTAAAAAGAAAACAATTTTTATTGCGAATCTCATTTTTATATTATTTTTAAACAAGGCTGTCTAAAGCTGTCTCTTTCATAAATATGATATATAATGATGTGATGTATTGATTGCTCTCGCTGCCTGGTGTCATGGGTGAAGAGAACGATATATTATATCGCCACTGTAGCAGTCGAGTGTAGCGACCAAACGGTATATAATAATTTATAATGAGGACTATATTTTATATCGCCACTACAGCAGTCATGTGTCGCGACCAAACGGTATATGCTAATGTATAACGAGAATGATATCGCCACTATAGCAGTCATGGAGGGTATATACCGACCGGAGGGTATATCTCCATGCGACCGGAGGGTATATAATAACGTATATCGATATATTATATGTGTTTTGACATGCAGGTATCGCCGGAAGACGCGAAGGTGTACGACGTGATCGTATTTGACGTGCACCGAAACGGCGTGCCTATGGAGCAGAAGATGTGGCCGAGACACTGCGTCCAGGGCACCTGGGGCTCCCAGCTGCATCAGGACCTTAAGGTCAGCGGCTTATCGCACCTGTTTCAATTTTGTTATCTAGCAAAATATTTATAATTCAGATGTAAATGATGGTGTAGATATTATTATGTTAAAGTCAGCTGCTTATCTTACAGCTTTTAGTTTTGTTATCCAGCAAAATATTTATAATTCAGATATAATGTTGATGTATATTTTATTGTGTCAAAGACAGCGGCTTGTCTTACAGCTTTTAGTGTTTTTATCTAGCAAAATATTTATAATTTGGTTGAAAATGATGATGTAGATATTATTGTGTCAATTTTTGTTATTATTATGAGAATAATGATGAGAATAGAATAATACTGCTACTAGTATTTTTAATACTACTAAGAATGATGATGAAATATCACTGCGCATAGTGTTTATAATACTACTGAAAATAATGATAGCAACACTATTGCAAGAAGTATTTTAGATACCGTACTACTGAGAATGATGATGAAAATATTACCGTTACTTTGCATCCAATTCAGCGGCCGGCCTATTAAATTAAAGGACTGTAAATAGTAGTTGAAATATCTGTGCGATATGGTCTCAAAGTTAGCCGCGTTTTAAGTTCGAGGGCTTCATTAACTTTGTAAGGTCCGCATGACTTTAAATTGAAAAATGAAGTTCAAGCTATTTTTTTTTTTTGGAATTCAAACTGCTGTTTTGTTGTCAGTTGCACGAGTTCAAACTGTATGTTTGTATGTTTGTTGACAGATACGCGAGTTCAAACTGTATGTTTGTTGACAGATACGCGAGTTCAAACTGTATGTTTGTTGACAGATGCACGAGTTCAAACTGTATGTTTGCTGCCAGATGCACAACTATTGGTTTGTTGCCAGCTGCACGAGTTCAAACTGTTCCTTTGTTGCCAGCTGCACGAATTCAAACTATGTTTGCTGACAGATGCACAAGTTCAATCTATTGGTTTGTTGCCAAATGCAAGAGTTCAAACTGTTCCTTTGTTGCCAGCTGCACGAGTTCAAACTGTATGTTTGTTGGCAGATGCACGAGGACCCGATCCTGATCTACAAGGGCACGGACCCTGACGTGGACTCGTACTCCGCGTTCTGGGACAACAAAGTGTCTTGTAATAGTAACGTAATCTGACAACATACGATAGAAATGTGAAAATGTTAGTTTACATCGATTTAATTCATGAACTCGTCTTTAGGTTTCTATTAGCATTATAAAGTTCATTAAAAATGTATCATTTTTAGCGTTTAATTAAGTTCAAGCTGTTGTTTTGTTGACAAATGCACGAGGATCCCATCCTGATTGCATTATTAAATTTCTTAATGATATATCATTATTAGCGTTTAATAAAATGAATAAAGGAGCGTTAGTAAGCTGACATATGTATATTATTTAAGTGACTAGAGGGACTTAAATAAATTGACTTATGGATATTTAATAAAGTGACTAAAGGGATTTTAATAAACTGACTAATGTATATTTAATAAAGTGACTAAAGGTACTTTAATAAACTTGCTTATGTATATTTAATATAGTGTCTAAAGGGACTTCAAATAAAATGACTTAAGGTAGTAACCATTAACAATAATAATGATAAAAATTATAAGTAATAATAATAATAATAAGCAATAATAATGATAACAATGATAAGTAATAATAATAAGTAATAATGATAATGTGGTGATTAGCTGCGACGGCGAAGCACGCGATCGAGGCGGGCTACCGCACGCTGGTGGTGGACGACGCGTGTCGCGGTGTCTGCGCTGACGACATCTGCAGCAGCAAGGAGCAGGTGCTGAGCACCTACGGCATGGTCATTAAGACCTCACAGGTCAGCCTACAGGTTATCTTGGTCATTAAGCAGGTCAGCGTACAGGTTATCTTGGTCATTAAGCAGGTCAGCGTACAGGTTATCTTGGTCATTAAGCAGGTCAGCGTCCTACTCATTTGTGCTAGAAAAAGACTGTGAAATTACTTTTAGATTCGTGCAACTATTTCTATTTCGAGGATTTGCTAACTCATATTAATGACCTCAGGTGTTATCTTGTGAAAAGATCGTTATTTCCTGCCAAATTTTTGCCAAGCAAAATAATAAAGCCAGTGCTTCTGGTGGCCCGCAAATTTTATATTGATAATTAATGGCAGTATAAATAATGCTTTATTAACTTACTTAAAGGAGTTACCTGCATAAAAAAAATTATAAATTATACAAACTGAAATTGTTTATTTTTTTCATAGAATCCCGGCTGATAAATGTTTGCATGCTCGGTAAAGTCGAATGTTTCTTAACAGTTCTGCAAGTTACCTTCTTTAGCATCAGCGCCGTTTGCGTGTAGTTCTGGACCTTTCTTTAATTAACGTGGTTGATAACGCGCACCATAGTTACGTATAAGTGAATGTATGAATATGTATTATTAATATATCCACATATATAATATATGTATTAAATAAAGTGAATGAATTGCGTGTATTTTACATGTATTATTTGGAGCAATTGAAGAGCCTTGTATCAGATCGCGTTCACTTTGTCAGATGTAGCGGTTGACAACACGCGTGTTAGTTACAAATAAGTGAATGTATTACTATGTATTACTAATACATTCACATAAATACGTATTACATAAAGTGGATTTTACATGTATTATGTGGAGCAATTGAAGAGCCTTGTATCAGATCGCGTTCACTTGTCAGATGTAGCGGTTGACAACACACGTCTTAGTTACAAATGAGTCAATATATTACTATGTATTACTAATACGTTGACATACCTATGTAATATATGTATTAAATAAAGTGAATTTTACATGTATTATATGGAGCAGGTGAAGAGTCTGGCGTCGGGGCGTGACCGTCCTCCAGTACNTCTTTAGCATCAGCGCCGTTTGCGTGTAGTTCTGGACCTTTCTTTAATTAACGTGGTTGATAACGCGCACCATAGTTACGTATAAGTGAATGTATGAATATGTATTATTAATATATCCACATATATAATATATGTATTAAATAAAGTGAATGAATTGCGTGTATTTTACATGTATTATTTGGAGCAATTGAAGAGCCTTGTATCAGATCGCGTTCACTTTGTCAGATGTAGCGGTTGACAACACGCGTGTTAGTTACAAATAAGTGAATGTATTACTATGTATTACTAATACATTCACATAAATACGTATTACATAAAGTGGATTTTACATGTATTATGTGGAGCAATTGAAGAGCCTTGTATCAGATCGCGTTCACTTGTCAGATGTAGCGGTTGACAACACACGTCTTAGTTACAAATGAGTCAATATATTACTATGTATTACTAATACGTTGACATACCTATGTAATATATGTATTAAATAAAGTGAATTTTACATGTATTATATGGAGCAGGTGAAGAGTCTGGCGTCGGGACGTGACCGTCCTCCAGTATATTATTAATATATCCACATATATAATATATGTATTAAACAAAGTGAATGAATTGCGTGTATTTTACATGTATTATGTGGAACAGGTGAAGAGCCTTGTATCAGATCGCGTTCACTTGTCAGATGTAGCGCTTGACAACACACGTGTTAGCTACAAATAAGTGAATGTATTACTATGTATTACTAATACATTGACATATATAATATATGTATTAAATAAAGTGAATTTTACATGTATTATGTGGAGCAGGTGAAGAGTCTGGCGTCGGGGCGTGACCGTCCTCCAGTACTGGGGTATAAGCTGGCGCTGGAGCTCTCCAAGGAGCTCGCCTCCAAGCCCCCGCCTCCTGGCGCTACCAAACTCGTCTGAGCTACGCAAGATTGCCACGTGTGACATGACCGTGTTAGTTCCCGTTTGAATACCCATGTCATGACCTGTGTTACTTCCCGTGTCAAGTCCCATGTCAAGACCTGTGTTAGTTCCTGTGTTACTTCCCGTGTCAAGTCCCATGTCAAGACCTGTGTCAACTCCCGTATCATGGCCCGTGTTAGTCCCGTGTCAAGTCCCGTGTCAAGACCTGTGTCAGCGCACGTATCACCGCCCGTGTTTAGTCCCGTGTCAAGACCTGTGTCAGCGCACGTATCACCGCCCGTGTTTAGTCCCGTGCCAAGTCCTGTGTCGACTCCCGTATCATCGCCCGTGTTTAGTCCCGTGTCAAGACCTGTGTCAGCGCCCGTATCATGGCCCGTGTTTAGTCCCGTGTCAAGTCCCATGTCAAGACCTGGGTCTTGCCGTATCATGGCCCGTGCTTAGTGCCGTGTCAAGTCCCATGTCAAGACCTGTGTCAACTCCCGTATCATGGCCCGTGTTTAGTCCCGTGTCAAGTCCCGTGTCAAGACCTGTGTCAACTCCCGTATCATGGCCCGTGTTTAGTCTCCTGTCCAGTCGCGTGTCAATGCCCGTGACTATTCCCGTGTCATGGCCCATGACGAGACCCGTATTAAGTTCATTATCATGTCCCGTATTTAATACCCGTGTCTAGACCCAAGTCAAGTTCGCTACACATCTGCCTAATTGATAAAGAAAATCTGCATACATTATCGCCTCTTTGACGCCTTGCTTACGACTCACTAACAGTTTGGCGCTTAGAAGATTTCACACGAATGACCTAAGCGTCTTTGATAGCAATTGGTTTTATACGATTTTTACATTGGAATACGACATTTTGGAATACGAAACATTGGAAAAAAATTAGCAATTATTGCGCAACGATACTGATGGGCGCACGTTCTCTAATACCGGAGATTACGGCGCGTATCAACGATGCAAGAGATGACAGCTGTAAAGTTTATCAACGAACATGAAGAAGTTTATTGAAGCTATAAATGAACCTGGTGTGATAATGAGATTTATATTAATTCAGGTTCATAATTCCAGTATTTTATTAATGTACCTAACTGATAAATGAGAATCCCTACTTTTTTGTTTGGTGCATTGTACTTAAAACGAATCTTATGTACTTACATTAATTGTACTAATTGTACTTAAAAACGAATCTTATGTCCCCCTAGACAAATTCTACCCCAATCAAATCTGAAGGAAAAATTACCCTTAATGAGAAAGGTAAGTAGCATCCAACACCAACATATGTAACAAACATTAATTTTAACCATATGTTGTATCCTTATGAATATCTGTAACCATATCATCGTATATAACCAACCGCTTGATGTTTAAACTTAGTTATGTTCATAAGAAAAAATTTGCGTTGTGAGTGAAAAATTTGTTAATAAAGTATCACTTTATTTCTATATTAAGAGGGAACACGTCCATGCAATAAAATATTCAATAATTCATAAGCGTTTTGGAATAAGTTTCTTGCGAAGCAATAGGAAAAATTCAGTTCCTTTTCATCCATTTTCTTGTAATGTATTGCATTATTCAAACGAATTTTGTTCAAACAAAAAATTATTATTGAGCTGTTTTTTTAGTTTCAACTTCTAAACTGTAACTATTTGAACATAAGCTATTATCCCTCGTAACTCCAACTATCTTTTAAACTATTCTTATTTCCTCTTTGAAACCTCGAAGCAAGAAGACATTTCACGGTACAAAGATTTCGTTGTAATTTGTTATTTCTTTGTTGGCTCAAGTAATTCTTGAGATAATGTTATCGTTGATGGCAACAAACGACATAGAATAGATAAGATTTTTTTACGTTTGCAACGAGCGCTTTGCCATAGTTCAACACTGCATCAGTTTAGTTAGTATCAATAATAGTTTTTTGTTTAAATGTAAAGCATAGGTATGTTTACTATTGCACTTTTATTTTCTAAATTATCATGTGTGTGTTTCGTATAATTTAAGTAGGTTACAGTAATAAACTGCATTAGTATCATGTTACTAACGTAAGGAAAAATAAATGTAATTATATTAGTGAATATATGAATACTGTATTACCTTTGCGAAGTAAGTGCCTGTATAATGTTCCTTGTCAACTTACTTTCATTCCTAAGTTTACTGACAAAATTTCTTTTCCAAGTTAACTTACAAAGTTTTCTTCCTAAGTGATACCAGAAAATCAGTCATTCCACTAGGTAGGTAATCAACACATGATCATGATTCTTCAATTTTATAATAAATTTGAAAATCAATTTTTAGATTTTTTATATAATTTAGAAAAGTATTGATAAATAATATGGATACCCGGTTGAGTTAATATACAAGTTGCCCGTTATCGAATTATTTTCATGTTTGATAATAATTTGATACTGCTTACAATTTTCATTTTGTTGAAAATATATGTACGATTGTTTTAATTATTTTCCTGTTGATTTATGCTATGTGTGTTACGTCAACTATTCTTTCATTCCCATGGCATCACACGATTTTGTATGAGAATAAATTCATTTTTGAATAAATACAGACATGTATTCTATATGTTGACACGATTTGTTGTTGCTTAGTGAATACAAGTTTGAAAAACGACTTTGTTGAATGAGTGTCCGTAGTTAAAAGCAGATTACCATGTGCAAGCACTAAAAAAAATCAACACCATAGGTAGTTGACTAGCGTGTGTTCAGTGCAGCTTGTTATAGCTTATGTATGATTGTAGTGTTTTATGTATTGTGTCTTGTGTATGAGAGTGTTCAGCACATAGTCCTACATAATCGGTTTTTCAATCTCATGATCTCTTGATTATTATATTTTTTGAAACGAAACTAAGACCTGTTGGGTAAAATTGTTCAAATGTGATTATCATTTATACACTGGTATTTTTATTGTAAGTTATTAATTTTTTCTTACTTTCATTAGACACTTTAAGTCAATTATCCGTGCCGATGAAACAAATCGGGTGTTGTTGATGATCCGAACGGTTAGATGAAGCTTCTGACAATATCAATAAAAGTAAAAGTTATTTCAAGTTCTGAATTTTAAAATGAAACCAATTTCGATCATTTTAAACAACTTTATTTTTGAGTAGCCTTATTGAAACTGTCTTTATGAGTTCAATTCTCGTATTGTTTTCAAGAAAAAATTGTATCTGCGACGCTTATAAAGTGCTGAGGAATTCTGACATCCGTAATTATAATTATTATAACCGTAATAATTAACTATTATAACGTTCGTCCATCACCGTTGTTGTGTTCCCTATAGGTGCCTTGATATGCATAGACATGCACGTTCGCTGCTTTGTGGTATACATAAATATGTTCTGAATAATTGTTTTTCTTTACCCCTGATTGCGTGCTGAGAAAATTTATTTAATTTTTTGTTTCCGTAGTGAGTGAAAATGTGAAATTACACACCTAGCCGTTGAAAATATTCTAATTTTTAGTGGATCTAATTTACATATTTTTCATCGTCAGTGTAATGAAAACGTGAACACATTATCTGAACTGGTAACCCTGCATTTCTTTTCAGAACTTACTCAATTTATCAGTGAGTATTAAATGCCAATCTGTAATTTTTACCGAAGAATAATGTCACTTGTTTGCTTTAATCGCAAATTCACTAAAAACTTAAAAGCAAAGAAAACTCCACAAAAATTCATAGTATCTTTAAAGATAACGTTTTGGAGTCCAGCTCCATCATCAGTTCGAAAATTCTAGAACACAGATAAATCAGTAATTAGTACAGTCATGATTGCAACAAAAAACCTAAGCTGTAAAACCTATCTATTTACAATTTCAAGCGGGTAAGAGCTAAAAGCTAAATTCAAACTAGGCCTCTGTTTAAAAATGTACAATGATTCTAAAATGCGTAAATCAGTAACAAAGAGTTTTACCGAAGAGTTTCAATCGATATTTCTTCCTCGTCCAATATGGAATTGCTATCTATTGATGGGATTTGAATGGCATGGCGATGTATTGATCGTGATTTCGGCGACAGCTTTCGAGAATTACCGAATTTTTCAAATGTTTTAGAAAAATTAGTGTGTCATATAACCGAAACAATGACACACAACACGAGTAGAGACCTGACTTGGCATTGATATGCCATTTTATAGGTCCAAACTGTGTCAAGGTAACCGACGCAATAAGTGTATTATATTCAGGTAATGTCTCACACATTTCTCCAAGTCCAATGGTCCAAACATTGAAATAATTATTCAGGTAAATGTTATCATGAATACTATCATTGTTGAAAGCAGCCGAAGCAAAATCGCGTTGAAGCACGCCCTGAACCGATTATTATAAAAAAATTGACTTTTTTTCGAAAATGCACTAATTGACATAAATTAGTTTTAGCCTAGCTTCACGCTAGTGGCCTCCCAACACCATGATACCAATCAGTCATTTTAATGTACCTGTAAAGAATGTTATAATGAGAGTGAAAGTAATGTAAAATATCAATGTCAGAGAAAAAAATTAGCAACAACAGTCAGTTCTGTTTTTACATGTTCCAATAACGACGGGAAAATTTGCGATTATATATAAAGTCACATTTTTCACCTTGACTCCTCAGACCAACAAACAAATATGGAGCGTAGCGTCCCTAGCAACGGCCTAAATATGCCCCTAGCAACGCCTCTAGTAGACTGGCGCCAGATTACCCTAGTTTCGTCGCAGTACCGCTAACAATCCAGTGGTTGTGTTCGAGTTGTGTTACAGTTCAGAGTACCAAGATTGGAGCAGAGAGTTGCGGGTTCGATCCCAGCTCTGTGCGTCACATTCTGGTCAGAATCGGCAAGGAGGCCGGGCGGTTAAGCACAGCAGAATTGTAGCAGAGAGTTGCGAGTTCGAGACCGCAAATTGCTGTGAATGTTCTGCGATGTTAAGAATCGGCGACAGGCCTATGGCCTACTAAACGCTGAAACCGCTATTATTATTATAAAAGCGTAAGCCATTGAACTGTAGCGGTGCATAGTTCTGCAACGTTAACCCACGGTACACTGCGTACAATTACTCCTGTAATTTATTGATTAAAAAAATAAGATGTAATTCGACGTACGTCTAACTATATATTTCTGTTGGGTGTGCACGACGTCGTTTTTTCCGGTTGTTATCCATCTCTTATTCTCAGCATTTATTCCTAGTTTGATCGCTCCTAGTTCTACTCCCTAGTTAGACAATCGTCTGAATTTCTTAATGCTAGGTAATTTTTAGCTTATAATGAATTAATAAATTTTACTTTCGTATGAAAAATTATCGCAGTGGTATATTGTGTGTATTAACTTTCACAAAAGTGCTGCCTGTCTCTATTTAGACGTAAAGATATTGAGATATTTACATTCAGCCAATCAGTATCTCAATTGATAAGGTGTTTTTTTTTGCTCCAGACGACGACTGTAATAGATATTTAGTAGAGAGACAATGAGATTAAACGCAGATAACGATTTCACTTTCAAAAATGTAAACTTTTCCACGGAAGGAAGTTCCCTGAACAATGAGAATTAAAACATCTTGGAGTCGATTTCTTATGGCGTCAGTTTCTAAGCTACATGTCATCACATGTCGGTAGTCAAAGGAGTTTGCACGACTCGTTTGGACTAGTTACATAACCCTTTAGCGACCAGCTACCATCCTAGTGCAAAATACTACATTGTATCCATACCACATTGCTGAAATTTATTCATTGAAAAAACTGAGCTTGCAAACTGCATCGGGGCCTGGACAGACTGTGAGGCAGACTTCTGATGACGTTTTGTGAGGCAGACTTTTGGTACTTTGTAAGGCAGACTTTTGGTACTTTGTGAGGCAGACTTTTGGTACTTTGTAAGGCAGACTTTTGGTACTTTGTAAGGCAGACTTTTGGTACTTTGTGAGGCAGACTTTTGGTACTTTCTAAGGCAGACTTTTGGTACTTTGTGAGGCAGTCTTCTGTCGATTTGCTAGCTTTTTTATATTTTTCCCGAGTTCCATGAGCATCCGTGAGGCAAGATCTCATTACATCTGATAGCTATCGCGATGTTTTTAATGTAGATCCTTCACTGCAAAGTTTACATGAACTTCATTTCTTTTCTCCTATTTCAAAACTTTTTTTACGTTTTGCGCAAATGAAATACATTAAGCAATAGAAGGGATTATTGTTTCCGAAAAAAATGAAAAAAACTAACCAGTTGATTGTTTTTAATAAATTCTGAAGAACTGTATTTTGTGAGAATTTGAATTAAAATTTTGAAACTCGATAGATTGTCATGTTTTATAATTTTACCCACCAATTTCAATTTTTAAACCTTTAAACTTTTACAGATAAAAAGTTAACTAATTCCTTTATCACGAGTATAGAGGAAGCTTACGATCATCAAACTCCTTGTGCGCCAAATGTGTGAAAAATTTAACGAAAATTTATAAGATAGAAAAACCTCGCAATTAACACTCACATTTTTCAGCAATTGATATATATAAAAGTATTTGAATGGGATATCGACGTGACTTGTAATATATATCATCATGCAGTGTCAACGATTTCGCAGGTGCGTTGATTGTTCAGATGATGCAATTGAACCTACTACTCGGTACTACTCTTCACTTGCGTTGGAAATTAATGTTTTAACATTTAAATATTAACTAAAACATAATATTCTTGCAGTGGTGCCACTCCACTTACGTTGAAAATCAATGTTTTATAATTTAAATAATCACGAAAACTTAATATTCTTGCAGGGGTACACTCCACTTACGTAGTGTTACTGATATTATTGATTACGTAGTGATTGCACTTGAACCTATAGCACTCGATACTACTCTTCACTTACGTTGAAAATTAATGTTTTACAATTTAAATAATCAATACAACTTCCGGCAACACCATTTTTTAGTGAATTTAGGATAGGTCTGCGTTTGCAAAAAAAGTTTTTCAGAGGCGGCAAAAAAGTTAATTATCATTCGGAAAAGAAAAAATTAGAAAAATTACAAAATCTGTAACTAAATTCTCTTGATTTCACAAAAATAAATTGAGGAACAACATTGTTCACCAAATTAATATTCAGCAGTAAATGATTGTACAAAATAGCATGATATAAATATTCAAATAAGCCAGTGGTTCCCAAAGTGGGCGATATCGCCCCCTATGGGCGGTGGAAAGATCTGGGAGGGCGGTGAGGAAGAAGGGGGCGGTAGGGGGGCGGCAGTCCGCGAAGTCGAAGTCAGAAGTTCGTACGTTTGTTTGACGATTTGCACACAACACGTGCAGAACATGACTCCGAATCGAATAAATTTTCACTAGTTAAAAATCACCGTTTGGTAGTTAGGAATTTATATTAAAAATTTCGTTCAAATCTGTTGAGCAGTGCATGTGGAAGAAATTCTTTGATCACTGCGAATTTTGGCCCATATCGCCATATATCTCCCGAATGAAGGTGAAATTTACAAATTTTTCACGAGCTAAACATCACCGTTAAGTCCTAATGAATACGTGTTCCAAGTTTTATCGAGCTGCGTTCATTAGTTTGGGCGATATTCCTTGGCCACTGAATTTAGAGATTGGCCGTGAGACCGGCTGCGAGACCGGCCACGAGTCCGGCCGTAAATTTGTCCGAGCCGTCTTTAATTTCTAGTGCTGAAACAGTTAAAACTGTAAAAAAATATATTGATTTACTAAATGGGGCTCTATTTGTGAAATACACATATGTGTTTAATCTTTCTCTTTTAAAATTACGGCGCACAAAATATCAAGAAAGAGGTTTTGTTTTTATATGTCTGTCTAGGGGGGCGCTAGAGATTCACTGGAGGGCCTAAAGAGGCCAATGGAGGGCCAACCTGAAAAAGTTTGGTAACCACTGAAATAAGCCATCATTTATTATGCCTAGTTTACAGTCAAATAATCTGCTTTTGAATAGTTATTACCCAAAATATTGCTACATGAATGTTTATTTAGTTTAAATTTTAATTATCAAATAAATTGCCGAAACTAGTCCGTAATGATCATGCATTTTAATAACGTTAAAATCCATTTTTTAATAATAATAACGATAAATGCAATCGATTTAAAACCAAAATTAGATTCACATGAATTTATTTCGAGCATTAAACATGATACCGAACGTCATATTTAAGTTACCAAAAGAACGCAGCAGTGATCAACAGTAGACTTTTCCCGATTACGATCTTTCTTCTTCCAGTGCTTCTATACCATATACCTCCTGAATTTACAGTCACTTAAATACGTAATTTCTGTCCGCAGACGCCAAGAGCGAGCGTTAGACCACGAAGACAACCGTCGGGAACATTTCCTACAAACTACACGCGGGACCGCGCTGCGACGAAGCATTGAACGCTGGACCTTCTCGCATTTCTCTGAACGCGACTGCGATCACATGCACAACTTGAGCAGCAAGAAACAGGGAGCGGTGCCCCGGCCTAAGAAACACGGCGGGATAAGCGACCGACGACCCGGTGTTGCTGACGGGAAAACAGGGCTACTCTTCGCTTGTAAACATATCTTAATTTGTGCAGGATATAAGTGACAGAGATGTGGACGCCGACCTCCGATCGAGAATTTCAAAGCTCCTGCGTGCACCAACAGACGCTGATGAAAAAACCAATACTCGCGCTCAGGACCAAAGTACCGATTTAGAATGTAAAAAACACACGATAGAAGAAGACGAAAATGAGCAAGATAGTTCTTCTTCTCCCGATGTTGATGATTTTGAGCTAAGTTGTTCAAGCGCGATAGTTGAAGGGAAAAATCCATACCTGAATTTTTTGAAGCACAGAGCGCGCCGGGAAGCGGTAACCATTAATGACGTGACTTCTGGTCACGAGGTTGTTTCTCCAAACGTGGGTGATGAAGATGATGAAGAAGATGAAAAAATTGACGATGGAGATGAAGAAACAAATTGCGTGAAGCAACAACCCTGCATAGAGAAGCATTCATCAACTTCTTCCCAAGATACTCGTACTGAAATCTCGGAAGCTGAACTCGGCAATAACGGAAATGCCACAGAGAAAACAGATGCAGCGCTAGACAGCGTTCCTGATGAAGTTAAAGACAAGGAACTTGTCCCTAGCACCAAATTTATTACAGGTAATAGAATATGCAAGAATGATCCTCAAGGAAGCGTTGCGTCAGTGAAAAGAAGGAAAAGGTCGAAAAAGACGCCCATTGCTAAAGCCACCAAGCATGAAGATGGATGCCAAGAAGAAAGTGTTGCTTTAGAAGACAGTGTTGTACTGAGACTCTTCAAAGAATACTTGATTTCGGAGAGACCAGAAAATTCGAAAGATCTTCTGACAAACTTGATTCTTAACTCCTCATTCCATCCGGAATAAATTATGTTTGTCGTTGCAATTAAGAACTGGACTTGGGAGAAAAATTGTGTGTAGAATTTTATTTTTCCGTACATTGCTTGACTGTTTACAGTCAGATTAAAATTATTGTAATGGTTCCAAGACTACGGTGAAACTACATACAACACTTCAGATTTCATTTATTGTAAAATCCGTTTTGTGTTCCTCTCGAGAGTTTTTTTTGGCTTTTACCAAAGACAAAGTTTAATGTTGAATTTAAGATAGTATTATTCCAGGCGTAGCTTGTTTTATTATCATTATCATAGTTATCTATAAAAAAAAACAAGAATAATTTATCTATCATGAAACTACATTGAAATCAATTGTGATAAAATTATGTGAAGGTATTCTTAATTCAATACTGCATGACAGTTGACTATGCAACGAATCTGATCATTTGAATCAATAGCTTCAATTTATTAAGTTGAAAAAAAAGATATACTTAAAATTAAATAAATGAAAATGCATATTATTTTTCAAAATGTTAGAATGTAGTTTTGCGCGTCGTTAACGGGAGATTTGGCCATCGAATGTTTTTTTTTGTGAACGGAAATTAAGATTGTTTGTGTTTCAAATACCAAGAATGTTAAATTAAGTTTCGGAATGTTGATTAACTAACTAAAAATTTTTTTAATTAATTCGGAATGTTGACCGCAGTATCTCAGATACAGAAACCTCGAGTTGATAGGTATGTGTCACTACTTCTACTGATATTCAATAAACGTGCTAACCTAAAAAAGTATTTGATGTATTCTATTTGCATTCATAACATGCTAGTTCAATCAATTAGAAGCAGGGTTTGCTATACATTCTAACTAAATCAAGCTTAATCCGTCTACATTCTAACTAAATCAAGCTTAATCCGTCTACATTCTAACTAAATCAAGCTTAATCCGTCTAAAGTTCTAATTAATTCATCAGTCTACAGTTCTAATTAATTCAAGCTTAATTCGTTCATAAGTCAAGCTTGGTCTCATTCAAATGAGCAATATAATTTTCAATTGAACGTAACTATCTCATTACGATTATTTGCTCAGTACGTACACGACGATATATATAAAATGTATATTATCGATCCCACAATATTTAATGAAATAAATTGTACGTTCCTCAAACAGCAGGTAAAAGAACACCGTTTCAAATATTTCATTGAATGAGGTACTTTATTCGAGTTTCTCATATTTCGAAGTAATAAGCATTAAGACTAATATGCGATTTACTCAAATACCTCTCAAAGTATTCGATCAAGGCATTCGACTACAGTTAAGTGAAATATTTATATTACTGTTATATAATGTCTTAAAAGTTAAATCGTAAACCAAATGAATATTAATTGCAAAAAAAATATGAAGAAAAGTAGTCACATTTTTAGCCGAACAAGTTTCGGGACTCTTAACTCCATCATCAGTTCAAACTTATGGATTTGAACAGATAATGAAACTCTTCTCTAAATAATTTTCAGTGAAAATATAACTTATTTTTTTTAGCGTTTTGTTGTCGATGAATAATCAGTCAGTTTGTGATATATTTATTTTTACAGTCATGAAAAGCTGGACAATATTTCATTGGTATTATGCTGTTTCAGGGGCTAGATCGAAGAGCAGAATCTCAGCGTGTTCACCAATATAGTGCAATTTTGTTAACAGGTGTGCCTCTATAATTACACTATATCGAAATATCGTTTTATTGTTCAATTGTAATTTCTAACGTATTAACAATATTGTAGGAATATTAATATATTAGCGAGATTATCATGATCTCACCTGAGATCTTGAAACTTAAATTAAATCTGAAACGTTTACTTGCCTCTGTTCCCTAATTTTTTTTCCAAAGGGTTTCAACGATCACTTCTAATCAGGAGTTAACTATGAATTTCAAAAGTCAAAATATACTGTTATTATTACATCATACCAGATCAGGTTTCGTTTTTCAGTTAATATGATTCAAATGAAAGAAGCAAATAAGTACCAATAGCATTCTTTGTTTTGCCCCGCAGCCAATCAGTATCAGAGGTCCGGCTATTCATACATGACCAATAGAGAAGCGATGTGAGAGGCTGTGGGTGTTCACGCATTGCTGTTCTTTACTGCTTGTCCAGAAGCGGTCCGTTGTAGTGAGACGGGTTCTGCTCTCTATTGCATCGTGTTTATTATATATTTAGGAACTACCCAGTGAAAATTTACAGACGCGGCAGCTTCTGATTTGGATTACCAGAAGCTGGGGCGACTCTAAATTTTGTTACCCAGTGAAAATTTACAGACGCTGCAGCTTCTGATTTGGATTACCAGAAGCTGGGGCGACTCTAAATTTTGTTACCCAGTGAAAATTTACAGACGCTGCAGCTTCTGATTTGGATTACCAGAAGCTGGGGCGACTCTAAATTTTGTTACCCAGTGAAAATTTACAGACGCTGCAGCTTCTGATTTGGATTACCAGAAGCTGGGGCGACTCTAAATTTTGTTACCCAGTGAAAATTTACAGACGCGGCAGCTTCTGATTTGGATTACCAGAAGCTGGGGCGACTCTAAATTTTTTTATGGTTCCCAGCGAAAATTTACAGACGTGGCAGCTTCTGATTTGAATTACCAGAAGCTGGAGCGACTCTAAATTTTGTTAGGGTAATTTCCTGAAGGATGCGTAATATTTTCATGGATTGGTGTTCTTTATGAAATGTCTGATAATTTTTAGAACTAATGTTCTATGTTGAACTTTCTTGTCTGAAATGACGGTTTTTTCGGATTTAAGTCATTAAAAATTAAAGAAAAATAGCCTTGCTCATAGAAAAAAAACCTTGCTTTATATTTTAAAAATTAGCACAAATTGTGTAATTTTAAGAAGAAATATTGCCTGCATTTCGTATAACTTCAACATTTACTCTCAGTAACGCTAACATAAGAAATGTTTCAGCTTATCTCAATTTCTACGATACCAGAATAGCCCTTAAAACGATTTAGTTCGAAAATATCTTCTTCGTATTTTAATAAATTTATATTTTATAACAAAGATCACTTGTGCGAATGGCAGCGATTTAGAGTTCAAAATTTCAAACTCCCCGAGTGAAATTATTTCAGGGTTGTTTCTGAACCAAATTTGTCAAAGTTTTCTTACCTTTCTTTCCTTGAATCGGAACAATAATTCTGTATAATTTCACAAAATTTTACAGCATTCTAAAAATAACATAATAATATTAATTTAAAATTCAAAATTTGAGATCCGTGACATATGAGGGAGGATTGAGAGGGCCAAGTTACGTCGCGCAATCATACCAATAATACCGAATTATTTTCAGACGTGTAAAAGGTTTTATTTTATAAAATTTCACAGATTTCATGGAAATAAGAGTAACGAAACGCCATGGGTCTTCGATTTTTCATCAATGCAGGTACGTAACTTGCAGATAAGCCGGTGCTTTTGAAAAAAGATGTAGCTATTTTTTGTGCAAACGCATGTATGTCTCAATTTACGCATCAATGTTGTTTGCGCGGATTTGAAATTTGAATTTGATTGCGCGTGTTTTGTACATTAATCCGTAATTAAGTTGCCGGGATTTCGCGATTCACGCCCATTTATGTTATCGGAACAGCTTAGTTAATAACTGCATACTAACTACACTTGACTCATAAATTTTGAGCATTTTTGTTTTGCTCGGCGTTGGAATTTAAAAGTACAATTGTATTGTAAAAGCGCACCTATTGGAAAAAAAATTATATATGTTTAAAAATTACCTTTTAAAGACAACACTTCTAAAGAAACCAGTGTCTCCAATGTTAAAAATGTACAATTAATTTCTCATTTTATTTTCGAATATTAAAAAATTTTATTTTCTAATTTTTTAATATATAAATAACTTTTTCAAAATTATTTATTCTGTCAATTGATTCATGCATTGCCTCCGACTTCACACAAGTTTGCAAAAGTTCAGATCAATTGGATAGGTAAAAGTGTGTCAAATATCAGTTATAAGATTTGTAGCTGATAAAATTATTTTTTAAATTTTTTTAATATTGAAAAAATTGTTTTTAATATTTTTAAAATCTTTTATTTTGTCATTTGATTCTTTCATTTTCTCTAACTTTATGCAAGTGTGCAAAATTTCAGATCGATATGATAAGTAGAAGTGTGTTAAATTTCGATTATAAGATTTGTAGCAGACAGACAAACAGACAAACATGAAGTGAAGATAAAGAGAAGTGTTGTAATAGAGCGACAATATCACAAAATACGGAGAGCTAAATCCTACTCACACCTCACAGAAAAGAAAAACTTTCTGAAATTCACATGAGACTGAATTTTCCTTTAATTCCGGATTGAACAAATCGTCTTAAAGGAATACCCGATCCACATCAAAGTTAGCGGTATCGTCGGTTCATAAACGCACTGATGTTCGCAAATAATAATATAAATCAGTAATTTAAGTATATAAACATATTCATTTTATACACAGAGAAATGAGTGATATGTTTTACAAATAGAGATGAACTTTTTTGCCATGTAGCGGTCATCCTAACCCAGTTTGTCCCGGCAAATTAGCGTATTAGTGCTACATGCAAAATGTCTCTCAATATTTAGACTATCTAACCCACTATTTTTAATTTTTAGCCGATCCAACCCAGTCATTTATGCTAGTGATGAGTTATGAGTTCAAAAGAGGTCAGAAAGTAACAAGGGACTTTGTATGTCTCTCACTATTATATATATAGACTATCTAACCCACTATTTTTAATTTTTAGCCGATCTAACCCAGTCATTTTTGCTAGTGATGAGTTAAAGTTTTCAAAAGAGGTCTGAAAGTAACAAGGGACTTTGTATGTCTCTCACTATTATATATTTAGACTATCTAACCCCCCACTATTTTTAATTTCTAGCCGATCTAACACAGTCATTTTTGCTAGTGATGAGTTATAGTTGTTCAGAAGAGGCCAGAAAGTAACAAGGGACGTTGTATGTCTCTCACTATTATTTAGCCGATCTAACCCAGTCATTTATGCTAGTGATGAGTTATAGTTGTTCAAAAGAGGTCAGAAAGTAACAAGGGACGTTGTATGTCTCTCACTATTAACGATCCACATCAAAGTTAGCGGTATCGTCGGTTCATAAACGCACTGATGTTCGCAAATAATAATATAAATCAGTAATTCAAGTAAATAAACATATTCATTTTACACACAGAGAAATGAGTGATATGTTTTACAAATAGAGATGAACTTTTTTGCCATGTAACGACAATCCTAACCCAGTTTGTCCCGGCAAATTAGCGTATTAGTGCTACATGCAAAATGTCTCTCACTATTTAGACTATCTAACCCACTAGGTATTTTTATTTTTTAGCCGATCTAACCCAGTCATTTTTGCTAGTGATGAGTTATGGTTAATCAAACGAGGTCAGAAAGTAACAAGAGACCTTGTATGTCTCTCACTATTATTTAGACTATCTAACCCACTATTTTTCACATTTAGCCGATCTAGCCCAGTCATTTTTGCTAGTGATGAGTTATGGTTAATCAAAAGAGGTCAGAAAATAACAAGGGACGTTGTATATCTCTCACTATTATACATATTTAGACTCTCTAACCCACTATTTTTAACTTATAGACGATCTAACCCAGTCATTTTTGCTAGTGATGAGTTATAGTTGTTCAAAAGAGGCTAGATGTACCAAGGGACTTTGTATGTCTCTCACTATTATTTCTACTATATAACCCACTATTTTTAACTTTTAGCCGATCTAACCCAGTCATTTTTGCTAGTGATGAGTTATAGTTGTTCAAAAGAGGCCAGAAAGTAAGAAGGGACGTTGTATGTCTCTCACTATTATTTAGCCGATCTAGCCCAGTCATTTTTGCTAGTGATGAGTTATATATAGTAGTTCAAAATAGGTCAGAAAGTAACAAGGGACGTTGTAATGTGATAGACTGCAGGTAGCTGTGCCAGGTCAGTCAGTGACACGCCAAAGGATTGTTGACGAACTTGACTCTCAACAAAACCCAGGAGGCCACCGCGCAGGACAGGCCGTTGCCCTCAACGATGGATTTCAGCATGAATTTTATTGTTTTTGGCGAGGTTATGATAGCGTAAAAATTTTGAGACTTGAGTATAATTCGACTTTCGAGTTATTTTATTTTATTGTATAATTCGACTTTCGTTTTCACTTGATAGCGCGAAAATTTTGAGACTAAATTATATATTTCGACTTTCGGTTTTATTTTATTTTATTGTATAATTCGACTTTCATTTTCACTTAATAGCGCGAAAATTTTGAGACGCGGATAATTCGACTTTCGTTTTCACGTAGAGTCGTAGAGATATAATAATGATGATGTTTGATTCTATTATCGTTTCCAGAAAGCTGATTTAATTATATTATATCATTTGAGATGCTTATTCAATGCTAATAAGTGATGGAGTCATGATGGACTGACATGGAGTCATGATGTACTGACATGGAGTCCTGTCTCTTATACACATCTAGATGTGTATAAGAGACAGGACATGGAATCATGATGGACTGACATGGAGCCATGATGGACTGACATGGAGTCATGATGAACTGACATGGAGGCATGATTGGACATATATACGGAGAAATTAATTATATTAAATATCATGAAACTACGCAGTATCTCCATTGACGGCAGTAATTATGGAGAGAAATTATTTTATATATAATTCGTAGCTACAAATTTATGAAATAACGCGGAAACCGATACTGACGCAGGATTTTAGATCTATTATAGTGTTTGACGAGCTTAAAATGTTATATTCGTCGTTAATTTAAACTTAAATGTTAATAAAGAATTAATGTTTTAAACTCTAGTTTAACATCTATACTCAAATATTGCATTACATTCGAGAACCAATTTTGCAAGAAAGCATTGTAGCTGTCTACTCATTTTGGTGATTTTGATAAGACTTTGGCTCAAGACTTCGTTACTGAATGGTTCATGTAAGAAATGTTTTAGAATTAGGAATTCGTTTAGAATTAGAATTCATTAGAATTCGTTTAGAATTAGGGCCATATGAGCAAGACTGAAAAAAACATCAATCGAATAGCTGAGCGAGACTTTGGCCGAATAACGATATACTTCATGGCCTTGTATAGATCAGGGCCTATACTTTCAAAAAAAATTAAGAGACCGTAAGTTCATCAGCCAATCATTAACGGCCTTTCAAGCAAAATCCACCAATCGTAGACAAGAAAATAGAGCGTAAGTACTTACGTTCACTTAGCGAATTTTGAAAGTATGGCCCCAGGCTGCTCAATTTTGGATGCACTGCTCAATGATCTATCAGTGCTACCGTCCGTTCTCTCCTCGTGCTGAGGGTGAAAGTGTGTCATAACACGGACAATATGACGAATTCATTTTTCTGGGTGATGGTGAACTGAAAATGATGAAAAAATGGATCGACAAAACAAATTCACTACTTGAGAGCTCGTCCTTGAAGCGAAATAACTTAAATATTAGTATTATTAAAGCTTTGCTTGTAATTATATTCCAATATAGAAGCTTCAAAGCGGACACATATAAATTTCAGCATACAATTCGCAATGAAGTGAACTGGATAAGTTAGATGTCTGAGCTGTAGAAACAATCGATGGTATATAGCTGAGCTGTAGAAACAATCTCAGTCATCGATTATATGTTCGATAATTGAGCTGTAGAAGCAATCGATGGTATATAGCTGAGCTGTAGAAACAATCTCAGTCATCGATTATATGTTCGATAATTGAGCTGTAGAAACAATCGATGGTATATAGCTGAGCAGTAGAAACAATCTTAGCCATCAATTATATGTTCGATGTCTGAGCTGTAGAAACAATCGATGGTATATAGCTGAGTTGTAGAAACAATCTTAGCTATCAATTATATGTTCGATGTCTGAGCTGTATAGAAACAATCGATGGTATTTAGAACATGAGAATAATAATCGATGAGAAACAATCTCAGCCATTGCTTATAAGTTCGATGTCTGAGCTGTAGAAACAATCGATGGTATATAGCTGAGCTGTAGAAATAATCTTAGCCATCGATTATATGTTCGATAATTGAGCTGTAGAAACAATCGATGGTATATAGCTGAGCTGTAGAAATAATCTTAGCTATCAATTATATGTTCGATGACTGAGCTGTAGAAACAATCTATGGTATATAGCTGAGCTGTAGAAACAATCTCAGCCATCGATTATGTGTTCGATGTCTGAGCTGTAGAAACAATCTATGGTATATAGCTGAGCTGTAGAAACAATCTCAGCCATCGCTTATAAGTTCGATGTTTGAGCTGTAGAAACAATCGATGGTATATAGCTGAGCTATAGAAATAATCTCAGCCATCGATTACATTTTCGATGTCTGAGCTGTAGAAACAGTCAATGGTATATAGCTGAGCTGTAGAAACAATCTCAGTCATCGATTATATGTTCGATGTCTGAGCTGTAGAAACAATCTTAAAATCTTAGCCGTCGCTTATAAGTTCGATGTTTGAGCTGTAGAAACAACCAAGGTCTTTCTTGCATGGTGCAAGCAAAAGCCTCGATTGCTTGTTTAGAAGGAAAGCAAGGCGGCCAATATAGCCGCGCTGTTCTCGACTACCCGCTTCCGCAGCCTGAGTCATGCGGTGTAATCAATGCACACGAGCTGTGCTGCACTTCAAGATATGAACTACACGTAGTTTTTTACAGATAAAGTTTTGTATGCGATTTTTAAAACGTACTATTGAACACTATTGAACATTTTCAAATAGTGTTCAATAGCGTTCAATAGAGTTCAATAGCCACTATTGAACACTATCGAACAGTATTTGAAAGTGTTCAATAGTATTCAATAGTGTTCAAACTTGAAGACTTGGTTTCAGTATCATTTTTTAGAGATAAAGATTTATTTTTACATATTTATTTTTACAGATAAAGTTTGGTATGCGATTTTTAAAGCGTAACTTGAAGACTTTGTTTCAGTATAATTTTTTTGAGATAAAGATTTATTTTTACATATTTATTTTTTACAGATAAAGTTTGGTATGCGATTTTTCAAGCGTAACTTGAAGACTTGGTTTTCAGTATCGATTAATGATGGGTTGAATTAAAATTGATTGCATGCAGTTCGATATTTTTTCATTGGCCAATCTTTTTAATTAAATGTATGTATCCGAAAGACAGCAGTTAAACAATCGAAAACAATTTTTGCTTTTCTCCACTAATTAGGATAATTATGGTTGGATTTCAATACAACTTCTAATTGAATTGTAATACTCACCTTTGCAAAAGAAAAAAATTCATTTTATACGCCATGGGGAGCTGTAACTTTTCAGCCACATCCACATATTGTTTGCATTGTTTTCATATGAAAAGCACACGTGTTCTCTGTGTTTTAAATGGCAACTGCCATGATTTTACACCCGCAAGTTTACCAGGAATTTGAAAGCAAAGAAAATCGCCAAAAAGTTCGCCATTTCATATAAGAGAAAACGTTTCGGAGTCCAGCTCCATCGTCAGTTATAACCTAGAACACAGGTACAAACAATTAGTAACCTAAAATTCACATTCAATAAAAATCATTTAAACTTGAGGACATTAGAACCAAAATCGAAAATAGAACAAGCATAAACAAGCTATTCCGGGTAAATTTGAGATTTAAGCAACCGAGTGATCTTAATACTCAAAAGTGCAAGTAATCAAACGATGATGTTTGAATACAACTTCATTTTCTGCGTTCATTTATTACTCAACACGTGACCTTCCAAGTGACAAGTTTTACGCATCGCAGTCTGCATTTCCGGGTTCTTTAAATTATTTTACAAAACAAATAAAAAATTAAGCTTGTGTCATCAATTTAGTAAGCTATATAATGTATATAATTCATAATCGCATATCAAGAGATGCATAGTACGCGAAACCCTTTACGTTTCAGAGGCGGTATGTTCGTTCCCAGGCGATATATCACTAAAAGAGATCAACAATTGCTTCAACTATAAATTCCTATAGTAAATATTTTGACCCAATTAACGTTGCAAACATTTTGATTTCTCTAGATCGAAAGCAAAAATTATGAATAATTAGTTTTAAAGTATTCATGATTCCATTAATACTGAAAAATAATCTCAAGTGCGCGATATGCACAAACATTTGAACATTCGTAAGCGCAAAATTCCTAAAAGAAATTTAAAACTTGCAAGAAATTCCAATTTTGTGCCTAATGGGAGAATTGCTGCAAAATTTTAAGGGTTTTATTGTATTAGGTTTTGGATTAACCAGAAGCTCCCCAGTTTTATTATAACAATAAATATTATATAAACTCTGTACTCAGGAAGCTCTGCGCAAAGAACAGANTAAGAGACAGGGAGACCATCACTGCAGGGAGCACGCAATGTCATTCGCCGCGACTGAGTTTCTATGCAGATTTTGTGGCACGCACTCCTCGACGCTGGATGCAATTTGCGTTTAAAATAGGTAAAACAATGCAATAGGTATAATAGTAGTAACGCAATAGATATAATGAGTATAGTACAACAAATATAGTAAAAGTGATGCAATAGGTATTATACAATAAGTCTTATAGGAGTATTCTTATAGGAGTATTGTAATGGATATAGTTGTAGTGACGCAATAGATATAATGAGTATAGTACAACAACTATATTAAAAGTGGTGCAATAGGTATAATAAAATAAGTCTTATAGGAGTACTGAAATAGGTTTAGTTGGAACAACGCAATAGATATAACGAGTATAGTACGATAGATATAATAAAAGTGACGCAATAGGTATAATAAAAGAAGTCTTATAGAAGTATTGTAATATGTATAGTTGGAGTAACGCAATAGATATAATGAGTATAAAACAATAGATATAATAAAAGTGATGCAATAGGAATAATAAAATAAATCTTATAGGAGTAATTCAACAGGTATAGTAGTAGTAACGCAATAGATATATCGAGTATAGTACAATAAATAGAATAAAGGTGATGTAATAGGTATATAATAAAATAAATCTTATAGGAGTAATTCAACAGGTATAGTAGTAGTAACGCAATAGATATATCGAGTATAGTACAATAAATAGAATAAAGGTGATGTAATAGGTATTATAAAATAAGTCTTATTGGAGCAATGCAATCGGTATAGTAGTAGTAACGCAATAGATATATCGAGTATAGTACAATAGATATAATAAAAGTGATGT
Source organism: Hyalella azteca (assembly GCF_000764305.2). Lineage (NCBI taxonomy): Eukaryota > Metazoa > Arthropoda > Malacostraca > Amphipoda > Hyalellidae > Hyalella > Hyalella azteca. The sequence goes on from NW_025932772.1 coordinate 177,728, forward strand.
AATAGGTATAAAAAATAAGTTTTATAGGAGTATTGCAATAGGTATAGTAGTAACGCAATAGATATACCGAGTATAGTACAATAGATAGAATAAAAGTGATGCAATAGGTATAGTTTGAGGAACGCAATAGATATAACGAGTATAGTACAATAGATATAATAGAAGTGATGCAATAGGTATAGTTTGAGATAATAAAATAAGTCTTATAGGAGTATTGTAATAGGTATAGTTGGAGTAACGCAATAGATATAACGAGTATAAAATAATAGATATAATAAAAGTGATGCAATAAGTATAAAAAATAAGTCTTATAGGAGTAATGCAATAGGTATAGTAGTAACGCAATAGATATACCGAGTATAGTAAAATAGATAGAATAAAAGTGATGCAATAGGTATAATAAAATAAGTCTTACAGGAGTAATGCAATAGGTATAGTAGTAGTAACACAATAGGTATTTCGAGTATAGTACAATAGATAGAATAAAAGTGATGTAATAGGTATAATAAAATAAGTTTTATAGGAGTACTGAAAAAGGTATAGTTGGAGTAACGCAATAGATACGTATAACGAGTATAGTACAATAGATATAATAGAAGTCATGCAATAGGTATAGTTGGAGGAACGCAATAGATATAATGAGTATAGTACAATAGATATAATAGAAGTGATGCAATAGGTATAGTTTGAGGAACGCAATAGATATACGAGTATAGTACAATAGATATAATAGAAGTCATGATGTATAACGGTTGTTCCGCTATACCTCGTGACGCAACAATTGCAATTCATTATTATTAGCGTTGCAAACATTCGCGCACAAGATGCAATTAATCCATATTAACTTATCGCCCACAGCTCGAGCAATGTCTTGTATTGTCATTTGCAATTTATAACTAAATGGAAACAACTTCATTAAAGGCAAATTATTCCATGGCATATATGTATGACACAGGTGTAATTTTGTATCATTATTGATTAACAGCCCATATTGCATATAAAAATTAATTATTGTTTGAATTAATGCTCATATATATGTAACACCAATTTTCAAGTACGTATTGTTGATTATCAACTATGATATTGTTTGTGATAAGTCACAAACAAACCAGGATTGGATTAAACGCGTAATGTGAAAAAATCCTATCTAAGAACAAACACATGAAGCTATTATATACAATATATTCAAATTTCGAAATGATCAACGTGTAATAAGAAAAAATATAATATCTAAGAACGAACACATGACGCATTTCTATATAATATATTCAAATTTTGACATGAATTCAAGTGGGCAATATCGTTTTTCCTGTAAAGAAACCTTGGCAGAGGAAATAAATAGACTCGTTGTCGAGAAAAGCTTTGCAAGGCGAAAGAGTTTATTCATTATTTATTTATTTATTTATTTAAGTTTAAGAATTCTGTACACTATAAAAGTGTACAGAAGTCGCCAGGGGAATTTATTTACAGCTGGCGAGTATAGGCCGGAGCTGGTCGTATTACAAGCGTGTTATTACACACCTACACACCCACAACTGGCCCTCACCGTCACTGCACCAACACACGGCCTGTTTGTTTAGTTACTGCACCAACACACGGAATGTTTGTTTAGTTACTGCACCAACACACGGCGTGTTTGTTTAGTTACTGCACCAACACACGGCCTGTTTGTTTAGTTGCTGCACCAACACACGGCCTGTTTGTTTAGTTACTGCACCAACACACAGCCTGTTTGTTTAGTTGCTGCACCAACACACACTCCTGTCAAATTCACCACTTTCATTACATCACTCCATTCACATTTATCAGATACATAGATTCATATCTTCACATCGCACATATTCACCATCTTTATTTTTTTTCACCACTCACCTTCACTTTCTCCATTGCTTCACTCACCTTCGTGAGTGATTACTTGATTCGTGTCTGTAATTATATTCATCATTTGTTGCGTATACATGTTATGCGTATGTGTACTTTGCACTTACTATCACTTCAATATTGCAGTTATTAATACTAATTGTTAATATTAATAACTCATTATTTATTTTTAAAATAACTTATTATTATTATTAATAATTGATATTTCTTACTAACAGTATTGATCATTTGATAACCTTAGATGTTGGATCCGTTATCTCTGTAAATATTTAACTGTTTCAACTATGGAAATTATGTATACTCGTGCGTGGCTCGGAGTAAGCTATGCAGTTCGTGTAAACCATAGATTTTATCTTCAAATAATTAACACGTTGACTTCGATTGCTTCGTCTTGGACTATTATTTCATTTTTTTAATATTATGAATTACCATTAAGTCATAAAGAAATACAGTTCGGAGTCAACGTGTTAATAAATAAACGTAACAAATTTGCCAAGCAAAATTTTTCATTATCAGAGAGACTGCTTTAGTTCAGTGAGGTCAACGAATCTATTCAACAACCTGGCTTCAAGGAACCTTGTTTATACAATCCAACAGCCTCGTAGAGACCACAAGTTTTGTTTCCACCACGTGCCTAGCTTGAGCGTATATGCGTAGTCTTAACCTGAGAGACAGGAAACTATGCAGTCAACACTCGGAAAAACGAGGGTTCCCATGAACCTTTTGTGTTTTTCATCCTGTACAATATTTTTCAAACAATCTTTATGAATATACAAACATTTGTCATACAATCTCTCCAAACAGGACGCAGCTACATTTACATAGACTCGATATGCTTGGTCGGCTCTCTTTATAATCTAATATTAAATTCAGATTTTTTTGCAATTAATAATTTTTTCCTCTAACGTGAAAGTCTAAGTATTCATATTTTTACTTTTTTAGGCTTCCTCCTACTTCTGTGCACCGTGGCAGTGGTTCAAGTTACATGCGACGCATCAATCGAAGGTGTAACATCAACTGTCGCTCCAACTGATGATGTAGACCGAGAATTGCACACTACAGCTGAAACTTCCGTTCATGAAGGAAGGATCGATACGGCAGAAGCTGCTACCGAAGTTTCAGCAAACGATCTTGCTGAAGAATCCGGTCAATCGCAAAATAACGTTACAAGTGGCAGGTCTCATGCAACAACTGATGACCAGAATACTCGTATATACACTAATTTAAGTGAAGAAGATGCCATAGGGACCAATTTTTCGGCTGGAGAATCATCTACTTTACCGTCAGAAATTTCACATGTTCCAGAATCCAGTGATTCAGCGTCATCAAGTTCTACTTCAACATCCACTCCTTTAACAACACCTGCAACAACTTCTAGTATCGTATCGTCATCATCATCAAACCCGACTGAACGAATCACAATAACAACAACTTCAACTCCGTTGATAACGCCGGTTCCGAATCATTCAACTTCATCACAGTCGCCAGCCATGAGCTCCGAATCGCCGTCTACAGCCACATCCTTGACAGGTGCAGACCAAACTTTGACGTCATCCTTACTTCCAGGCTCCTCCACTGAGCGAATGGAAATATCCACAGAGCCAATGGAATTATCCACTGAGCCACTGGAAGTATCCACTGAGTCGTATCAGCATACAGGTGATGAGCGGTCTCTGACGCACACAACTTCCGGAGCACCATCAGGAGATGCGGCAACGAGTGCGGCCAGTGCTGCAAATTCTTCCACTTCCACGACACTTCAATCAAACTACACAGATGAAATTTCTACTAACTATAGTCATCAAGCATCTAATTCCAGTGGAGGCGCAACTGAAGCCAGAATTTCAAGTCATCCAACATCGCCTAGTTATGCAGAATCATCCAGCGATAGTGTGACGCATATTCCTGAATTGATACCCAACGCAAATGGCACAAATGGTGGAAATGTAACAAGCTATGAAGGTGGCACGGATAATGTAAGTGACACGAACGACTATACTAGTCCAACAGACTTAGATGACACGAGAGCTGCAACTCTGAAGAAGTCAAACACTGAGGACTTCGGCAATTCAACGGCTACTCCACCTGCAGGCGAACGAGATGAGGTATGTGCAGTTATTTTTGAACACCGGGGCACAATATTATTTTTTATTTGTAGATGAGTTTATAGTGTCACAATGAGAAATTATATTATAATTACTGTGAAGAAAATATTTTCTTTGTATTAGGGTATGATTGATAATTCTAAATTCTTCTATAGTAGTGGATATTGTAATTCCAGAGAATGAATAAATATCACCGACTACTTAGTATACTTGCCGAAGAGAATAATGTAGCAAACTTGTCAAAAAGTTAGAATGGTGATAGATTATTATTATAATGCAAAATAAAGTCAAAAAATCAATTTACTTTTTCATGATACTAAGCCAAAGGTAAGCTTCAATCTTACACCGTCACTGTTTCTTAAGATCAGCTTTTCAGAGTTTTCTGATCGTTTAACCCTAAATGAATTTTAAAAATATGTAGAAAATGTTACGAACTTTCTCAAACATGTCACGTTTGCAAGAATTTCAAAATCGACTCGTATCGTATTTGAAACACATTTCCCAACGGTGATACACAATTCCTTGCTTCACTCAACAGAAAGTAACGGCAGATAACAATGACGCACTCGCTCATCATTTCTTCGCCGTAACCGTGACCTCAGCGTTCGTGATCAACGCAGCGTTCTTCTTATTAACGTTGTTCTGTGTCTACAAGATCGTCAAGCGATACCACACTCGATCCTGGAGTCCGCAGCCCGTTAAATACCAGGCGGTAGGATCTTATATCGCCCATATTTATTCTTCTTCATCTATTGTTCATTCATCAAAATTCAAATTGACAGATTTAGCTATAAGCCCTAAAATAACATTTTATAAATTCACCCTGATGGAACAATTGCATTATAGATGACTTGATAATAAAAAAATGTAACTCAGTACTCACTGCAGTGAGTGACAGAGAGCGCATTTTCTCGTCGACGAAAACTTGAGGTCACGGACAGACGGACGGACAGACGGACAGACAGACAGACAGACGGACATGGCGAGCACAATAGTGCATTTTTTCCATAAATGAGAAAATGCGCTAAAAATGAGTAAATTTGTGAAATATATCTCTCTAGATATTAATGATCACGAACAATCAGATGAAACTATTGTACGATGTTTTAATGTAGAGGTTTTGTGATTCAGATTAATAAATTATAATTCGAAAGTTAAGAGTTCTACATTGTTAAAATTGACAGAATTAACTCGTAATGCTCGACCTTAACAAGACTTTGCAATAAACTTTAACGCAAATGAACCTCGATACTCTGAAGATAAGTCTGTCTTTCAAAAAGATTCATCATGAGTATCCGAGCGCAGGAGTTTACCAAATGTTAAACTTTCGTCAGGTTGACTATGGTATATCGATGGGCAGACAGAACATGGGCTTGGATCTTTCCCCAGAAACCCACGGTGGCGTGCCAGCTCCACCAAAGGAAACTCACCACAAGGATACGCCTAAAGGATACAAGGATACGCCTAAAGTTCCTATAACGATCACCAACGAGGATGGTTGGTGCGTTCCGTACGCGGACGACATCAACGACAATAATTCCAACGCTGGTCCTGCTGATCGTAACAGCCATCAGATGCACGAGATGAACAATGAGCAACGAGGACGAGCACACTAAATGAACTTAACAAAAACTCTGCATTTATATGGTCTATGTGTGGTCATATCATTATTAAGGGAAATGAAGTTTCAGGTCTTAACATAAATAATATGTCGAGAAATGTTACCACAAGAATCCCCATAAGGTTATGGTCGTATTGATGCTAGAAATGCGGTCACTTTTCTTCTTAACACTCAGTTCTTTTACAGTAGGTATGACACAATTTTTTACAGTAAATATGATGGAATAATCTTTTAAATTACGATACATCATGTAAAAATATCATTAATCTTTAGGGCAATATAATTTTTGTAAAATTTTAACGTTTGAACGGTGCGATGTAACATTTCCAACATAATCTTCTGTTGACGAAGCGTTATAATTGAATACAGCCCATGAGGCAAATTTTAATCGTAAACAACATTTCAATTGGAATTGGAACAAGAACAACATTCCAATTGTGTATTAATAGGACGGGTGCAATTGGTGAGGTACAGAATGTACCCCACACTGCAGACGCTGCTGTGTGCATCTTGTAATTACATCACGCAATTCAAAATTATGATGCAAATATTAAATCATCATTGATAAGGAGCTTATGTCCACTATACATTGTGTGATTCAAAAATTAATTTATCGCTAATTAATGGTGAAAACGATGTTTATACGAGCTTTTTTCATAGTTTTCGCTAAAAATGGCACGCCTAAATATATATAAAATTGCCGTCCTCACATTCACGCAATACGATATCATACTACGATATTTTCATATTGATTTCACCATCAACAACGCAGGTGTGAGAATAATATCTTGCGCATGGAACTATCAGCATTTCCAAGAAATCTTCTGCTGTTAACAACTGCTAAAAAATAATCCAGATATTCGGAAAAAATAGTAAAAGTTACGTAGATGTAATCTGACTAAAAACGTTAAAAAATGAGTAGTAAATCAAGGCAATTAGCCTGGCTAAACAAAAAGTAGGCGGTAAGGTAGACTTCATTTAAAAGATTTTCCATTAAATTAGCTGATTATAAATAACATTAATGCTATACATTTGCATCGTAAATAACCCAAGTGATTTTGAGAAATAATCTTCGCTGGACGAGTTTTCAAACAACTGCAGAGATTCAAGCACAGCAGCACCAACTACTGTATGCAACTAATAATGGAAATTAAAGAAAAAATTAATATATATGTATATATGATGTTACAGGACGTTCATTTAATAATATGCAAAAATAAGGGTTCAATTGATGATGAAATATTAAAGCAATTAATATGTCAGGGATTTATTAAAGTTACCTAACCCGCTCCGCTGCGAAAGAACTGTAAGCCGCAATTACATGTGCAAAATTTAACATGATAATGTTAAATTTTGTACACTTTTTTTGTTTAAATTTAAATGTCCCTGACCACTGTAGAGCAGTTTGTTCAATAATGGAACATATTAATAATGATGATAGTTTCGTAACCTAAGCTACCAAGCTTCGTGCACTGTTAACCTGCTAGTGCATTAAAAGCAGCTTCTAATCGATGTACTTGTTCTATTATTAATTTAATAGTCCTGCATGAATTATTTGAGGATCTATTGTTCCAGGAAGCAAGGAAGCAGTGGCTTGAAGATTTAACAATAAATATTGCTTATAAGATTTATTTTACAGGGTTTCAATCACTAATTAAATTGTTGCCTCTTATGAAGGTTAATGAAATTGGGCATTGTCCTTGACAATGCAAATCCATATCGGTGATCAAATAAGATATTCCGTATTTAATTCATTTTGATTCATGAATAGAAAATTTTATTCATAACTCCTAGTTTTTCATTATTAATTTACATTAATGTTTAAATATATACGCGACCTTCAAGGACGCGTATAAATTCGTATAAATTCAAAGGCGTATAAATTAAAATTGCGTAATATTTAACAGCGACACAGTAAGCTGTCCTAAGATGCAACATATGCACTGTGTTATCTGAATATATTGAGTATTTTTATATGATATGTTTGTGTGATGAATCTAATACCGTCGAAAATACACTAAACTTTAGATCTGTGATTAATATTTGGGATAAAATCTACAGAGTGGTTTGATATGCTAAGGAGAGAAAAATAAAAAGCGGTTGAAAATTTTTCTACTTAATGATCTGTAGGTTCAATGAAAAAAAAATTTTTAATTCGTTTGTAAATAGTTCATATTGTTGACCATAAAAAAATTATGATAAATGCTTTTAATCATAAGACATAATAATAAATTTCACTTCTTGTACTTAATATCGCTGGATAAGAAATTTGATTATAAATCTGTATGTTTCACGAATTGTATTGTACGTAACGACAAGCTAGAGTTTAGAACCTATTTCATGGATTCGAAAATTCATAAATACGGCATTGATGGTGAGATGTGTCTGTTCATGAAATAAATAAACGAATCAAAGCAACGTATTTCAACCCTGAGACAATTAGGTACTTTAAAATTCTAAATAAAGTGATAACTATATAATAAATATAAAGTTGATTGAGGAGTCTTATTCTTCAGCGCGCCTGACAATGAAGAAGTCAACAGCCATGCACTATCATTGGAATATTGATTTTTATTATTAATATTGACTGATCACGATGCCGAATTTGAAGTCACTATTAAAAATTAAAAATTAAATTAATTATGAAAATTAATTATAAATTAAAAATAAAGTAGCAGGCGATTAGGTGATTTACGAAAACTCTTCATTCTCGACAGTTAGGATAGAGGCAAGAGGAATAAACAACTGTTCCGTTACACTGGAATTTATTTTAGTAATCGCTAATAACCGACAATTAGTGTTTATAAAATAAATGATAACCGATAATAAGTGTTAAAATATTCAGTGTCGGTGGAAAAAGGAAGGCAGAGCCAAAATTTTTGGTATACGAACATAAATAATTTAAATCATGGCATTGAAAAGCAGCGGTAACTGCGTTGCGTTTGAAGTTCGCGTGAGGATCACAGCTAATTTATGGCTCTGCCGTCGATATCGCAGCACGCCACCTCAACTGCCTGCTGCTTGAAAATAAAATCTTTGTTTACTTGAACATTTAAAAATAAAAATTCCACGTGGTTTTATCTATTAGAATAGAATAGAAGTGTCGGCGCTGAAGAAATAGGCCCATGGCCTGTTGCCGATTCTTGAACTTTTCGTGACTTGATTCACAAGGGATCCGGCCTTTGGAACCCGATCTTTCCTTAACTGACGATTGATTGACATAGCTGCTGGACTTATTGCCTGGTCCGTAATTTGCTAGGCATTTTAAGACTGAACATATGCTCCTGCATAGCTTCTGCTATCAATAATAATAATAATGATTGATGATAATCTTTGTTTTAAAACTAGCTCCCATTGATATGTAGCACAATTGGTACGGTAATATAAAATGCGATGAATTGTTATATACATATGGATTTGATTCTAACTTTGTAAGGCGACCTGATAGTTAGCAACTATCAAAAATAAAATAACTCTTATATGCAATTTCCTATCTCTAGGTATTTTTATGCACAAAAATATTTGACAATGCTTGTGATGCTATAATCTTCCAATATGTCCCTTGCAAAAATTTCCAAGGGTCCGTATTATTTAACGGCATATCTAAAATGATGTGTCTCTACAATTATGAAGAGTCTTATAACCGTGTTCTTAGACGCACGAAAACTCTATCATTAAATGGTAAATGATGAATTTACTAGTTTAATGCCAAGCCTTTTCTTTGTTGTCGATAAAAAGCTCGACGATTGAAGGACACATACAAGGTTTTCCAATCATCAAGCGCTTCTTCCGGGAACAGAACAAATACTTTCGACCGGAAAAAAGAGAGTCGTTGACTACGAAGAGAGTCTTTACTTTCTTTGGAACTCAGAGAGGTTATTTTTCAGTAGCTTAACTTGACGTTTTTGACTCGGAGCAAACTCAAAATTCAAATATCTGAATTCATGTGGCAAATTCAAATATCTGAATTCAAAAGCTTCTTAATTCCTGAAGTTATGATTTGAATAGGTGAGAATATTCAAAGGGCAATTGTTCCTGCAGGTTTAAAGTGCATGAAAGGATTATTACTATAATGTCTTGAATTAATGTCTTAGAAATATGTAGATGTTGCCCGTTATCCAGGAAAATGAATAGTTTTTCCCGGTTCAATGAATATTTTTACAGACGCATTGCAGCAGAGAATTTGTCGCATAGACGAACGCGTGGACGTGTTCGTGAACAAGTTAAACATTCACGATCAATACTGTTAAAAATTGTTATAAATAATAAAAGTATGAGCTTATTTTTTGAGTTATTTAAGAGTGAGCTCCTGATTGTGCACGCTTCATAAAATCTTCTTCATATGGTTTCTCATTCACGCCATAACATGGATATTACATTATTTGATATCGCATTTTGTGTGTTTTTATAAGCTATCTACACTGCGTAAAAAATATGTAAGATATATAGCAACCAATAATTCATATACTAATGGAAAACAGTTATGGACATGACAAAAAACTGGACATGACAAAAAACTTATTCACAAAAAACAGTTATGGACATGACAAAATTCGTTAGTGTCATAGTTAGTTATTATCATATTTCCACTTAAATAAATGAGTTATTCTCTTTCTTTTACAAATACCTGTTCCACTGTAGCTATGAGGACTATATTACATTTTAGATAATAACCTCGCTAGTGCACTGCAATAAACAGATAAACTGCAATTAACAGATAACAGATAATTAACAGATAGATAATGAAGCACGGCCGCATTCAAGCGTAATGTTATACCGAGTGCGATTTTCTGGCACGTTAGTAAGCTGAATGACATATATTATTTGATATCAAGTGAGAAATAATGATTATATTTCTCATTGTTATCACAAGCCTTCGTGAGTTGCAGTTAGAATTGGTGAGTTGCAGTTAGAATTCGTGAGCTGAACTCAGAATTCGTGAGTTGCAGTTGGAATTCGTGTGTTACAGTTAGAATTTGTGAGCTGAAAGTTGAATTCGTGAGTTGCAGTTAGAATTCGTGAGTTGCAGTTGGAGTTCGTGTGTTGCAGTTAGCCACGCCGTACAGTCAGGAGCCAAAGTCATGCCACACAGCTCACCGTATTTAGGCCGGCCGTGGCTTAGGCCAGATTCTTTTAAAGGTGGCACAGCGCCAAGAGGCCTATATGCCGGCACCGGCATCGCAGGGCCTCTTAAATAAAATAGGTTCCCCTAGATTCCCCTGGAAATAACTGTTAAAAATAAGGTTCTCAGTGAAAATATTCTTGCAAGAACCTTATTTCTAACAGTTATTTCCAGGGGAACCATATTTTTTGAGAATTAAATAAGGAATATATTTAGGCCGACTGTGGCCGTGGCCAGATTCTTTTAAAGGTGGCACTACGCCAAGAGGCCCATGCCGGCACCGGCATCGAACAAGTGCAGCGCTGCAGGGAATTGTGTTCCGCAGACCCGCCTCGTCTTCCCGCTTGTAGCCAACAGCCACCGACTCTGCGGGGGTGAAGATTATTGAACGCGGCCACCGCCACGGTCAGGGCCATCCGCAGTAGCGATCTACGGTGCAAGCTCGGTGTCATCCGCACTAGTGATCTACAGTGCAAGCTCGGTGTCATCCGCAGTGGTGATCTACAGTGCAAGCTCGGTGTCATCCGCAGTAGTGAACTACAGTACAAGCTCGGTGTCATCCGCAGTAGTGATCTACGGTGCAAGCTCGGTGTCATCCGCAGTAGTGATCTACGGTGCAAGCTCGGTATCATCCGCAGTAGCGATCTACAGTGCAAGCTCGGTGTCATCCGCAGTAGTGATCTACAGTGCAAGCTCGGTGTCATCCGCAGTAGTGATCTACAGTGCAAGCTCGATGTCATCCGCAGTAGTGATCTACAGTGCAAGCTCGGTGTCATCCGCAGTATAGTGATCTACAGTGCAAGCTCGGTGTCATCCGTAGTAGTGATATACAGTGCAAGCTCGGTGTCATCCGTAGTAGTGATATACAGTGCAAGCTCGGTGTCATCCGCAGTAGTGATCTACAGTGCAAGATCGATGAAGGGCATTTATTTAGTTATTTTATATATCTCTGCTCTGCAATGAGGCAGTTTACTATTATCGATAATATAAATTTAAATGTATAGACATATATTTTGAGTTTCTAAATTCTCTGCAAAGGCTTGAGATCGCTCGCGTTGATCCATAGTGTGAACCGGCTAAACACAAAAAGAGTATATGTCGCTTAAATGAGAAATTGTGCAATTCATAGAAAAATTCGACAATAAAAAATATAAAATGTTCAGAAAGTTATTTGATAAAGTCTAAATTTTAATATATATCCATCAGCAGGCTTGGATAATCGACCGAAGAACCATCATTTCCGGACATCAAGTCTACACAGTGGAAGAAGAAACCCTTAAAACCTGGTGAAAACTTCGCATCTAAAGTAAAAAGACCATAAAAAGATAAATATTTCGCCGAAGTCTTCAAAAAGTTACCTCGAATTTTATTGGTTGTCGGAAGAGGAAAAAACGCGGTTGGAAACATCGTCCTGAAGTTTTGTAGCCATTGTGAAGGCCCATTTATTTTTGTAGGGATTTGTTTGAATATTTTAGTTACAGGTTTTCTACTTGAAGGAAATACAATTTTACCTTTCCAAATAAAAATTTAAAAAGCCTAAACGCCATCTTGTTCTGCGCTCCGTTAGTAACAATAGATGTGCGTTCATCCATAAGATAAAAATTCTTTGCCATAAAATTTTTGGATTTTTTGCTGAAAAATAATACAACTTATTATGTTGTTAAAAATACAAAAATTTCTAAAAAATATCTGTCCATCTATTTTGAATGGGAAGATAAATCCCTCTTATCAAGTAAATTGTAAACAGTAATATTGTCGTATGCTAGACAATTTTTGTATACTATTCTTATGTAAATCTCAATTATTATTGCGCCTTCTAATAGTGTATAATAACATAAATACAGGCAAGTCTTGAATGTACAGGTATTCGATATCTCATTACGCCTAAGTACGTATAATTAATACGTATACAATACCAAAAGGTTAGACTCAACATATTCTCTACGAAAATACAAAATCTGCCCGTTTTCTATAAATATTAAATACAAACTACCCGTTTAATACACAAAGACAATGATAGCCGTGGATCTACTCTGCCGTGTTGAACCCCATTCAGCTTTGTATAAAAGATGATGTTAAATTTACATATATTGTTTAGGGAATCTATGTCATTTAACAACGATGTCAGTTTTCGTACGAGCATCCGGGTTAGGAGAGAAATTGAACCAATAACGCAGTCACACATGGCGAAATTAGTGAAGTTTAAAAGACACGACTTGTATTTGTCAAAAATCGCAATTTGTACTGTAGTGAAAATTTTTTTATATAAAATTTAGCGGTTTAACGGCCCGTCATTTGAGTTCATGTCGGAAATATTTGAGTATTATTATTATCCAATTATATAACTCTTGATTAAATTCTAAGGTTTATAAATAATTGCCCCAAGAAAAATTCATCCCAAATTCATCCGGAAGTTGCTTCTTATCGTTGCCAGATTAAATATAATTATCTTCTGTTGGCAATACGAATTTATGTGCTGCAAAATTACCTTTAAAAGAAGTTGAGGCGCTGGCGTAATTGTAGGCGATGTCCCAGCTATACAGGGAACTATTTTCAAGTACATTATAAACAGTAATATTGCCGAATGGTAGACAATTTTTGTATACTGTTCTTATGTTATAAACTCCACTATTATTTTGTGTTCTATTATAGGTTTATAATTTGCAAATCTTTACAGTAAACTGGCTTCCAAAAACACAAATATACGTCCATAAATTATCCGATTCTTCGCAAACGTCGTCAAAAATTCACGCAAGTTCAGTCCACTATCTAAAAATTACTATCATTTGCAGTGAAGATCCTATGAACAGAATTTCCTTGAAAATAAAAATGTGCGTTGATACCAACACGTGTAGTGCGGTGATACAAAAATTCTACTCGAGGTTTGAAAACTTTTGAAAAGCTTTGTGTATGTTTTGGAAAGAGCTCAACAGTGTTCGGAAGCGACTGAAAGTTATTTCAGGTTTTTTAAAGAGTTCAAACTTGGTGAAAAGTTTCAAGAAGTGCTTAATTGTTGATTAATAAAAATAAAGCATATTTTTTCCAGGGCCATCCGCATATATATATATATAAAATAATTACACTCCCTGATAATATAAATTAAAGGAATTCTCTGGTCATCTATCTCATATGTTTAAACAAGTAAATTCTGCCATCTAATACTAATTTATAAAAATGTGCACAAGGGTTTAAGGGTTTATAAGTTTTAAGATAGAAGGAGAATGTTAAAGATCGAGCGGGTGTTAACGAAGCCGATTTGTTGTGGCTATAGCGCTA